>NC_056741.1:532896335-533163835 GCF_019279795.1 Protopterus annectens
CTCCAGTTTCTGCTGATCTATTGGCTCTATGTGTTTGTAGGGGCAGACTGAGACATGTCCTGTACCAAGGTCAGGAGAGTCAGACTACACTGAGAATTGCGACTGTATATGTAGGCCTATGGTGTGAGTGGCAATGATGCATTTGTTCACAAAGTCTGTTTACTCTACTGTTCACCTGACTTACCAGTATGTGAGTGTGACTGTGATATTGGTTGTGGGCATGCACTTTCACACTGGTGTCTGTCACTGCTGTTACATCCCTGTAGTGCCTACTATATTTGCAAATACCTGTGGAATTACTCATAGCACACTTCCTAATTTAATTACTTGTGCTATTTCACTAAATATATGTTAGAGCACACAAGAGGGTGTTACTACAGCAACTGTGTTAGCTTATCTACGCCAGTACTTCAGATACATCCCCATTTGCATGGCTTCCACCCACCACTTTGTCAGCCTGGGTTCAGATTCATTGCAGAATGGGTTCTTAACATACATGTTAACTGGCTGGATTGTTTCAGGATGTCCAGGATTACTGCTCATATCTCTGGTCTGTATTACATATTATCATTTCTCTGGTAAATCACTGTAATGATAAGATTGTTGTCAGAAAATGAGGACATACCTTTCAATTACCTACCTCACATCCATCAGAATATGTATGCTGAAACAAACTGTGTCACTGTCAAAGAGAGCACAGGGGGACAATGACCTCTTCCTTCCTGGATGCTAATGTGTTAGTACTACATGTGGCACATAGAAGGACTTTGTGACCACAGTGGCAATGTAGTGGTCAAGAGACATTGCTGTCAACCTGTGTACCCAGATCTCTTATAGCGCCTTCTTTGTTCAGGGAACTACCATCAATGTGGTAATTCATGAGAAGAGGGATTTCCACAAAGGGGATGACAACGCATTTTCTGCCATTGACCTTAAGGCCATGGCTCTGACACCAGTCATTGGTCTCAGTGAGGCCTTTCAGCAGGATGCCAACATCACTTGGGTAGTCAATAATAGCTCTCAACTTGAAATTGTCTGCAAACTTTGTCAGCCAGAGTCCTTTCATGTTTGCATGGACTTCAGAGAAGTTGATACCAAACATGAGAGGACCCAGGACAGAACCCTGTGGGACTCCAATTATGACTGCTCAGCAGTCTGACTTGGAGTCAGCTATTGCCACACTGTGAATCCTACCTGTGACCCAGTTTGCAACCTACCTAGGGGTTGATGCCTAGCTTATTGAGTTTGTTGCATGATTCCTGAGTGGGGAATGTTATCAAAGGCTATGCCCAGATCAAGGTAGGCTGTATGTGCCACCTTGGCTTCATCCACAGCTCAGGTGACTGATTCCAAGAAGTTGACCAGATTGATTGAGCAGGTATGACCTACCCTTCAGAAATGTAAACTGTGTGGGATCCTGAGTCTGCAGATTCCAATATCCTTGTGTATTAGGTGCATCATGATGCATTCCATAGTTTTGCATAACAGACTTGTCAGGCAGCTGGGGCAGAATTTCCCAGGGGTAGCTGCAGCTCGTTTGTGGAGAGGGGTGACTTTAGCAGTGCACAATTCAGTAGACAAAGCCTGAGGTGAGGCTGTGCTTGAACAGGGCACACAGGTGAGGTGCCAGGTCACTCTGTAGTTCACGTAGAACACAACCAGGTATGTTGTCAGGTCCCATAGAAGCTGTATTCTTAGCCTTGGACAGTGGTATTTTAACCTGTGCAGCAGTAATACTGGGTGCCTGGCAGTGCACTGGTATTGTGAGTGGTCCTTTGGGGGGGGGGGGGTGATACAATTTGCACTCAATATGTCAGCCAGTTTATTGGCAATATTTGTTGGCTCAGTCTAGGTGGTACCATTGTCTAGTAGCTCAGAGGAAGTCTTGGTATTGCCATGGAGATTCTGTATGATACCTTGTGGTTGTCTTTATTATGTGCCCCAATTCTGTTTTCACAGCTAACTTTGTAGTGTTTGATGAGGGATCTCAACTTTTAATTGAGGCTAAGGGTTTTATTCCAGTCTTGGGACTTCACCTTATTCCACATCAGTTTCTTACTTCTGTTGAACAGCTTCTTTATGGCTTGGGACCACCAGATTGGCTTCCTTTTTTGGAGGGGAGGGTCCTGGTTCTAGTGGGTATGGCGGTATCCAAGCATTTGTATCCATGCTCATAGTGCATTTTTGTTTGATTCAGCACTCATGCAACTAGTCTCCATTTGCATGGCTGCTGTGAGGTTAGCCATATCTGTTTTTAGGAGGCCATAGTTAGGTTCGGAAAGGCTTTTCATGCTGGTTACGAGTGCATGGGGGTGGGAGGGCTGTAGATTTCCAAAGCTGATTAGTTTGTGTTCAGATACAACAAGGGAGGAGTAGACTATTGCTGTACAGCAACAGTTGCCCATGTTAGCAAGGACCAGGTCAATGTGATGGGTATGTGCATTGGTACATGAGTAGCTTTCCAGTTAATGGTGGGGTAGTTGAAGTCAACCAGTATGACAGAGTTAGGTTGGACACTAATATTCTCCAGGGTGTTTAGGGACATGAACTCTGAGTCTTGGAACATGTTTGGGGACATACAGCAGGCTACAATGTGAACCACTGTCTTACCCAATGTTAGCTACACCTGCAGGATCTGTAATGCATAATGTTGGTCTACTACTCCGGAAGTGTGTGCATCCTTAATGAATACGGAAATACCACCACCTTTGGAGCTTCAGTGCAAGTTCTACAAACAAAAGGTGTGGAACAAGTTATAGGCTGGTAGTGATGGGGTGCTTCCTGCTGCCTTTAACCAGGTCTCTGTTACAGCACAGATGTCATTGTTCCCCATTTTAAGGAATACTTCCAGGGAGTGCATTTCCAGATTTAGACTTCTAATGTGCAGCAGCATGACCCTCAGATTGCATGTGTTTGTTGTTGTCATATATTTCTATATATTTATGCATACACACACATTATACAGATATATATATATATATATATATATATATATATATATTTATACACGTTTCTATATATATGTGTGTATGCATAATTATAGATATAAGTGTAGATGTATATCTCTCTCTGTATATATATACACACATATATATATATATATACACACACATATATATATATATATGATTATTTATAGATATGTCCACATATATGCATCTCCATACATATATACATGTATATATAGAGAACCTAACTGATTCTACAGACTCCTTTCCTCCTTTTCCTACTGCTGAATGACTGTACTAACTGATATGTTTGGAAAGTCATCACTATTTTATTGAGTTCAGATGGTGTAATGGTACATTGCTTTGATTGTGGTTTACACAGCTCTGGGTTCAAGACTTGGCAGGCCATATTATTTTGTTGCAAGGCAGAACAGCTGCCGCTGAGGAGGAATGGATAAGGGCAATAATTAAAAAAGGACCCTAGTTTGGGCCCCTTCACTTCCATTTAGACAGCCTTTGGACAAACATGTTGCAGTAAGAGGTTCAGTGTGTGTATGTGATGTCCGACTGCACTGGGTTCCGGCGTGTAGCTCGCAAGACATTTCCCTGCGAACTACATCGTCGTCTGACAACAAAATAAATAAATAATTAAATAAATGCATTCCTTGAATGAGAATAAGGAATGTGTTACACATCCAGTACAGCTGTCGCTGCTTGAATACAGCCAGAGAGCTGTCTGTAAGGATCACCACCATTTATAATATTTCCGTTCATAGATTACAGCTGCAGCGGCTATGCTTTTCAGCCATATTGCACTACGGCAAAGTGCTGCTGCAGCCATTTGGTTTCGGCGATGTAGCTCGCAGGGAAATGTCTTCCGAGCTACATGCCGGAACCCGACTGCTCTACATATGTGTGTGTGTGTGTGTGTGTATATATATATATATATATATATATATATATATATATATATATATATACATACATACACACACACACATACATGTGTGTGTATATATTTATATGCATATGTGTGTATATGTGTGTGTGTGTGTGTGTGTGTGTGTGTGTGTGTAGATATATATATATATATATATATATATATATGGATATTGGTAACATTTGTTTTACGTACATACATGTATGTATGTATTTACTTTTATATATATATTTATATATATATATATATATATATAAAATTATATCATATATGTGTATATTTTATATGTATATCTCTACATATATTACATATTAATGTTTCCATTTATATATATATATATATATATATATATATATATATATATATATATATATACACACACACACACACACACACACACACACACACACACACACACACATCTGTATCCGCATACTCATATACATTTATATCTACGTACAAAACTGGACTAATGTTAACAAACCTTTTCCCTACTGTTGAATGATTGTGCTGAATGATATGCTTGAAAAAACATCAGACCTCTCTACAGCTCAGGTGGCTTAATGGTAAATTGCTGTGGCTATGGTGTGAAGGGTCCTGGGCTCAAGGCTTGCAAGGGTTGATTATTTTCTTGCTGGGCAGAACAAGGGCTGTTGGATACAGAGTGATTAAGGCACTTTTAAGCAGCTGTAAGTGGGTTTGCGCAGTGGTAAGCAATGCTAACTTTCGGTTAATTATGCTGACAGACGGTTACCCTTAAAAGTGCTTAATCTGTGTAGACAACACCTAGCACTGTGCAAACAGGCTTAGTCCCACTTACTACTGTTTATTCCCGCTTAACCCCACACTAAATTATTTAAAAGAAAAGAAAAATGGGGTGATAGGACAGTGGTGAAAAAGGGGGCACGAAGAGGGAAAAAACATATGAAAGATAGCTAGGGATGTGCAGGATGGGTGTAGGGAAGGTCCATAGCTGTCCACTTCTATAACAGCTGTGCACATATACTAAATGTGGATGTACATTTGGACACTCAAACTTCTGAGAGAGGGGTGAGGACAACAATAATGTGCTGAGAAGCCAATTAGACCAGATTACGTGTCCAATGGACATGTGTGAAATGGACAACTATGTATGGGGTGACATTTTTTTTTTTGGGAACAGATTGACCCCCTCCCTTTTTTTTTTTTAAGGTGAGAGTGGGATGTTGGGGAAGGACAGAAAGTATATTTGGGGTGGTAGGTTGGGTAGGAAGACAAGAGGAGACAGCATACAGGGGCGGTATATCACACGTGGGGGTAAACAACTTGGACGGGGAGGGGTGTTTGGTAATCGGAAGCCCATGAGCCCCCAAATGGATACAGTGGGACTAAGGTCCCCACCCATGGCCAGTCACCACTGCACTTTCATGGCCCCGAAGGTGGCTGTGCTGGGGGCTGAGCAGGAGAGGCAGGCTGAACCTCTAAATGCGCCACGTGGCCATCAAGCTGGAGTAGCAGATCTCCCAATTCCTTGTGGAGCTTGCTACACACCAGACCCTGGACCTGGCTTTGGGTGACAGGATCCTGCCCGCGCCCAGCGGGAGCGAGCCCCATCCGCTTAGGCGGTTCCACCCGAAGAGACGAGGAGGTCCTGTGGTGGGACCCAGACATGCTGGGATCTGGTGCCATGGCCAGATGAGGCGGGAGAGGCGGGTCCACTGAGACTGGACTTCCCAGATGTGCTACGGTGTTGCAGTTTTAGAACATATGTTGGTTAGTAATGGTAAACACATTCCAGGATTAGTTACAACAGCATGCATGAGTATTCCCATTAACCCAAAACAACAGATTTGAAACATTTGCAGAGCAAACAGAACACATGCATATATGGAACCACAGTGGGCATTACACCAACATGCAGGTTACATTGATAACAACAGGCCACCAATAACAGGGAACATTAATTGGAATAGATTTCAACATTTGTAGAACAATAAGACACATGTCCCAACAGTAGATTTGGTGGAAACCATACCGATTCATTTATGTGTTTAGATTATTGATGAAGATAAGGTGGGGAGACAGAGAGATGTCAATTAAATGGAGATTCTTGCAGTGGTCACATGTTTAAATTATCATTGCTGTAAGCATTACTCTACAACAACCTATGGCCTTGGGTTGGGCAGTGGTATGTTTGTACACAGTGTATAATTACAGCCTTCTTATTAGCTGCTTTATACCTTCTCTTACCTGGAAGACCTGTGGAGGGAATGTTTGTTAACACTACCTGACTGGTTCTACCCATATTCACAGTCAGGGTTACATATGCTCATTGTGTGTGTGTGTGTGTGTGTGTGTGTTACTGACATACTCTGCCTTGATTTCTACAGGTCACCCTGGTTGTTGGTAGCAGGGACCGGTAGCTGTGACAGCATGACACTTTTGAACATTTCTTGGGGGAGACCACTTGGTGTAGGTACTTATCCTGCTGTCATTTGCAGTCTTGGGGTTGGACTGTGGGTATTGGACACAGTATAACTACAGCCTTCTTATAGCTACATTTTACCTTCTCTTACCTGGAAAACCTGTGGAGGGAATTTATGTTGACACTACCTGACTGTTTCTAAACATATTCACAAAATCCTAGTTGAAATTATGCATACAGCTTACTACCACTCCTGGGATCTGAACCGTGGCTGTTTCTGCTAAGAATACAGCAAGTTTGTGTTTAATCAGAACGAGCTATTGAGAAACTACTGTCTTGTGCTTGAATGTTTGCTTTCCAATTCTCTCTTGGTTGTACAATCTCACCTTGTGATTACAACATTCTTACATATACATTCCTATACATACCTTTTGACATAGCACAGTGTGGAAAACAGTGGTGAACAATCATTACTATTCTGTTATCAGATCTTGGTGCATGAAACATTTCAACATACAATACCAGAGTAAACACAACCATTCTGGGGTTTTCACTTTTATTGACAAGTACTTACACCTGTATGTCACTATCACTCTCCTACTGGCTTCTTCAGTCAATAAAAACCATACCCATTTTTAAATACTGCAAGGTGACATTCTACTACCTTTTATTTATTTGCCCTACATAATACCAGCTAGATTGTTACTCGTCAGCCTCATCACGCAGCCTTAGCAGCCTGCTGGCATGGGCTTCCAACTTCAAAGCCCTTTCATATGTAGCTGTACAGAAGATAAGAAAAAACATTTATGCACACCTATCCATCACATACACCGGCTGGCCTTTGGAGATCACTTATTTTGACTAATACTTACACACGGCTGGAGCATTCCCCACCGGGGCATCTTGGACCCACTGGACCAAAAGGTCCCACTTCCTCTGCTTCAAGTTGGCAAAGTGGTGCCAGACCTGCTCCCCAGTTTGAGGAATGCCAGTGGCAGTGGTGAGATCTCAGGCAAGTTGGTCCCAGGCCTCTGCTTTGTATTGGGAGCCCTGGTACTGGTCCTGCAGCAGTTGCCCTTCATGGTCATTAATGAGGAGTTCGACCATGACCCAGGACTCCTGAATGCTCAAGTGCTGCGCCCGAAATCGCACATCTTTACGTACACCTGCCATAGTGCCTACAGTAGGAAACTACAACTGGTTTTGAGCTGTATTTCCACCTGCGATGTTTAAATAGGGCTTATTTCACACCCTTTAACGTCCTTGGATAGTTTTGAAACTGCTAAGCTAAGCACCGGGCAAATCCGCTTAGCAAAGATTATCATTGCTTAAAGGGGTAGATAAGCCCTGCTTACCAGTGCGCTAATCCGCTTAGCTATGCTAAATCATGCTTAAACTTTTCAGTGACATCTCACAATTGGGGCTGCTACACTACCCTGGTTAACATATAGATAATATTCACTACCTATTTATGAAAAATACATTATAGTCATGTTTCACATATGGAAATGTATGGAGTGCTGTGGGGCTTGAACCATGACTGACTGCATGTCAGGTGAACACTCTAACCACTACACTACTCCAGTTTCACTATTTGTACTGTATATATTTCTATTTAACTTATTTGATGTTTAAACTTTGCTATGCATAGCTGCACGATGGGCAAACCCGCGCAGCTATGCTTAAACTTTATTGCACACAGGAAAAAAAAAAAAAGGAATATATTTTAAATATTGCTGTTAGAAACTTAGAACATTGATAGAATAACAGGCTTTGCATTAACATGTATTTTGCAAGAGATATGCAATGTGTCACACTGTCGTTTTACCGGACTGCACTTCTTTTCTGGTGTACGGTGCACACATATATGGCAGAATGTGTACATTCTGCCATATATGTGTGTTTTTCTGAGGTAGGCTGTTATTTTCTCCACAGACACTAATGTGTCCGTGGAGACTTTCATTCATTTTACATTGCCGTTCGGGCAAATCTCGAGTGCAGGGGCTGTGTGTATTATGAGAGCACTGCTCTCAGACACACCCCCTGCTCTCATATACACCCCCTGCTCTCATACACACAGTCCATGTCTGTTTAAGAGTAGAGCAGCATGCCTTCATGAATATGCAAGGTGAGCTGCTGCTGTACACGGACACAGTCAGCTCCGTGCAAGATGGAACCTTAGTGAATCCCAGGGAATGACTATTTCAGTTTAAAAGAAACAATGACTTATTTCTTTTTAAAGTCCTTTTTTTTTGGGGGGAGCTATAAGTTTATATTTTATTAATGAAGAATGATGATAATGCACTTTTTGCATTAAGCTTAAGACCATGACTTTGGCACCAGTCATTAGTTTGGGTAAGACCTTCTTGCAGGATGATGTTGCTAGGGGTTTCAATGATCACTCACAATTTGCAGTCATCAGCAAACTTTGACAGCCACAGTCCTTTAGTTTCTGCCTGTTCTTCGGAGAAGTAGATTCCAAACAGCAGGGGGCCCAGAACTGATCCCTGTAGAATACCACTGGCTACAGGTCTGCTGGAGGAGGTGGAGTCCCCTATTTTTACTGTACGAGTTCCATCAGTGAGCCAGTTTGCAACCCGCCTGACAATATATGTGTTTATACCCAGCCGGGTAAGTATATCAATGATGCCTGAGTGGTGGAATGTGTCAAAGGCCTTGGCTAAGTCTAGGTAGGCTGTATGCACAGATTTGCCCTTGTCTAGGGCTTTGGTGACTGTCTCGAAGAAGCCCACCAAGTTTAACAGGCATGATTTTCCCTTGACAAAGCCAAACTGGGTGGGGTCAAGTGTTTGGAGATTTTTTATATCTTTGTTATTAAAGTCCATGATGACTCATTCCATGGCATTGTAGATAAGGCTGGTCAGGCTAATGGGTCTATAGTTCCCATGGTCTGTAGATGCACCCACTTTGTGCAAAAGGATGACGGCAGCTGTTTTCCATTCCCCTGGGGTGAAGCCAGTACTTACGCTGTGATTGAAAAGTGTGCCCAATGGTGATACTAATTCCTGTTTTAATCATGTAGAACACAACTTGGGATGTTGACTGGTCGCACAGAGGCTGTGTTTTTGGCCTTGGAGGGGGCATTTAAGACTTGCTCCTCAAAGATACTAGTTTGGGGACAGGTGTTAGGGATGCTTTGGAGTATATGTTATGGGGACAGGGGAGTGAAGTTTTCACTGAACCTGTCAGCCAGCAGGTTTGCTATATCCACAGATCCTTTATATGTAGTACCATTAACTATGAGTTTAGCTCAGATCTGAGCCTTACTTTTGAGGTTATGGATGTAACTAAAGAACGCCTTCTTGTTACCCTTAGGGAAGCTAATTTGGATTCATGGTTAGCTTTGGTGGACTTCACTAGGAGTCTTATTTGCTTGTTTAACTTAAGGAAGGAGAGTTTCCAGTTTTGAGACCGTTCCCCCCTACTCTTAGACAGCAATGTCTTTCTCCTACTGTATAACCTATTAATGGCAGTTGTCCACCAGGCAGGTTCACCTTTCCTTGAAGATCTTGCTTTGGTTCTATCAGGTCCAGCAGAGTCAGTGCAATTGTACAGGCACATGCATAAAGCACTGGTGTATAACTCAGCATGGGTGTCTGCTCCATCGGTGGTAGGAGGGGCTTTGAAGGTATTTATGCCATCATACTAAATCAGCACTGGCAAAAAATACACATAAATACACAAAATCATACTCGGCGGCTCTAAATAAAAACTGGCAAAAGCATCAGAGACCTCCTAAGCAGACACCCAAAAAACCTGAACCTACCGTCATAAACCAGACAACACATAAAACACAAAATCAGTGTGCCACACAATCACAGCCTTTAAGGCGAAATAACATATGTAACACACTAGTAACAGGCGACTCTATAGTCAGGCACACTGAAGTCCCACTCACTAGGCTGGACAAGGAGAAGGTTACTGTTAGCTGCCTGTCGGGAGCCAGAATCCACCACATAACACAAGCACTCAGGTCACTCCAGAACAAGTACAAATATGACTGTCATTGTTCATGTTGGTGTGAAAGACCTGAGACGTACCTTCCTGGACTACATGAAAAGAGACATGGAAGAGCTCTCTGATCATGCAGCCCAGGCGGGTATGACCCTGACCCTGAGTAGCATCCTGCCCTCACCAAGAATGATACCGCAGCATAAAGAAAAAAATGATCAAGTTCAACAATTGGCTAAGCTTCTGGTGTCATTCAAAGGGGATCCAGTGTCTGTCAGCCTGAGATGACATGCTCGACAAGCCTCATTGCTTCGCAAGAGACGGCTTGCACCTGTCACCCCTAGGCTTTCGAATACTGGCCAAGGCTCTTGCTGCCCCCATAGTGCCTTTTTTAGGCAAGGCTTAAAAGTCAAACCCACCTCCGTAAATAGCACAAATAAAAAAAATGAGGGTTATGCTACTCAAAGCCAGGAGTTTAAATCTCAAAATGCACGCACTCGATGCACTCCTCAGTATGGAAAATGTCAACATCTGTGCAATAACTGAAATCTGGTTCAAGGCTCCCTCAGAGCACCCCAGCACTACTGGGCTACAACTCATACCACACATTTCGGCCACAAAACATGGACTGAAACACAAGAAGGGGGTGTATCCATATTCATCAAGGATACCTACACCTCCAGGTTAGTGGCGCAGCATGATACCTCTGAGATCATCCATGTGCAACTAACACTGGGCAAATCTACAATGCAAACTGTGGCCTGCTACAGATCACCCTCCATGACCCGGGACCACCACTCCGCCTTTCTGGAGACACTGGAAAACAAGAAGGTCCTACCGAACACCCTGATATTGGGCAATTTCAATCACCCTACCGTTAACTGGGAAAACTACTCAAGTACAAACTCGCAGGTCCAGTGCTTCCTGGAATTTATTAACTCAAATGCCATGGATAAATTGCTAAACTCCCCTACCAGAGGTGAAAACATATTGGACCTGGTCATCACCAACATGGGCGGACAGGTGTTCCGCACCAGAGGTCAACCCGTCACTGGTTAGATCAGACCATAAACTAATCACTCTGGATGTCCACACCACCCCCAACCAAGGAAACCACATTGAAAAACTTTTCTAGAGCAAACAAACACCTTACTTAAGACAGAGGTGGTAAGTTTCACAGCTCCCACACTAAAGGATAACAGAGTCCAAGATGCAGGAACCTTTACAAATGCACTCTATGAGCACCTACAAGGATGCATGGATCGTGCCATCCCTAGCAAAACCAAGATTCACTCTCCTAAGAGAAGGAAACCAGTCTGGTGGACCCCTGCCATAAACAGGTTATACAATAGAAGGAGGAAACTAGTTCAGAAAAAAAGCAAATCCTAAGAAGGAAAGACATCCCTGATCAGTATCAGTAAGAAAATAAGGTCCCTCATAAAATCATCCAAGGCTGACTTCGAAAGAAAAATAGCCAAGGATTCAAAAGATAACCACAAAGCCTTCTTTAGCTATGTCAAGAATCTAAGTGGCAACTTGCAGATATGCTCTGAGCTAGTGCAAAATAGCACAAAATATACTGAACCTACCGATATTGCCAACATCCTGGCAGATAGATTCAGTGTAAACTTCACTCCCCTCTCACCCCCAAAAGGGCCCACAACAATACCAGAAAAGTGTAGTGTCCCAGAAACCACAGACGCACAGGTGAAAACAGCCCTTTCCAAAAGCACAGCGTCAATGGGGCCAGATGGTGTCCCAGGCTGCGTCTTGCACAAACTACAGAACTAACTAACCCCCCCCCCCACCTAAACACACTGTGCAACCTCAGCCTCTCCACAGGCTACGTGCCCACAGAATGGCACACAGCAATGGTTATTCCGCTCCACAAAGTAGGGGCCCCTGGTAACCATCGCCCCATAAGCCTGACTAGCCTGGTCTGCAAGGCTATGGAGCACATCATCATGGAACTCATTAACAAAGACATTGGGAACCTCCAAACACTTGACTCAACCCAGTTCGGCTTTGTTAAGGGCAGATCATGCCTACTAAAAATGGTTGACTTGTTCGAGACAGTCACCAAGGCCATAGATGAGGGGAAGGTGATCCACGCAGCCTACCTTGACCTCGTCAAGGCTTTTGACACCATTCCCTGCTCGGGAATTATAGAAAAACTCACCAGCCTGAACATAAACCCCTACGTCACGAGATGGGTTGCCAACTGGGCTTACAGACAGAACTCACACGGTAAGAATAGCAGGCTCCAGATCAGACTCTAAACCAGTCACAAGTGGTGTCCCACAAGGCTCGGACCTGGGACCCCTACTGTTCAGCATATACTTCTCAGAAGTACAGGCAAACACAGGAGGACTATGGCTAACCAAATTCGCCGATGACTGCAGACTGGGAGCCATAACTGACTCTCCGGCTGACACAGTCATTCTCCAAAAGGGTCTTACTGAGACGGACACGTGGTGTCAAAATCATGGTCTCAAGCTAAATGCCAAAAAATGCACAGTCATCCCGTTTGGGAAAAACAAAACACCCATGAATTACCACATAGGTGGCAGCCCCCTTAATACAGAAGAGGTAATAAGAGATCCGGGGACCCAGGTAGATCTCTCCTTTGACAATAATATTGCCAAAGTAGTTAGGAAATCCTTCTATGTAGCCCATCTAATTACTAAAGAGTTAGCATTTAGAAATAAAGAGGCTATAGTGCCCCTCTACTCGTCACTCATCAGACCCATCATAGAGTACAATGCCCCATTTAGGATGTACCTCAAGACACTTCCAACAGCTGGAAAGACCACAAAAGTACCTCATCAAGAGGATTACTGGCCTCAAACATATGTCCTATGCAGCCAGACTTGAAAAATTCCGGCTGTACTCAGTGGCATATCGCTTACTCACAGGTGATCTCTGCCTGACTTACAAAGCCATGTCCAACTCAGAATGGATAGACATGCTCCCACCTAAATTTATTTATTTATTTATTTCCAGTTTGATTACCGGGGAAGTCCACTGGGCCAGAACGTACCCATTTTCAGTGGAGGCCCGGGGAGAAAAGCTCCAAAAGCAAAGCAAATACAATCTAAGTTACATAGTGTAAAAGATAGTAATAAAATATATACATTTGGAATAACATACATTGAATACAGTTAGTAAAAAAAAGCAAATACACGCAGTATACTTCAAAAAACATCATTCAGGAAGGTAGATACAATAGATTTAGTAGTTTCCTTAAGTAGCAGGTTTGACTGTATGAAAAGAAGGTGTAAGGTTACATGCTATTTACAATATTTACATATGAGCAGTAGAGAGAGAAAGTACATAAACTGAGAGTAGAATATAGTTTGATCAAGCAGTGATCGAGAGAGAGAAAGAGAAGAAAAGAAGATAGTATTAGGGTAGAGTAAAGAGAAAGGATGTAGAGGGTTCAAGGGGAATTTATGTAGATTTATGTAGGATGTAAGCAGGTGCACTTATGTTTAGAGGACAAGTAAGAGAAAAGATGGATTTTGAAGGCTTCAGTGTTAGATGTTGTTCTAAGAGAAGAAGGGAGAGAGTTCCATTTCCTGCCAAGAGAGTAGGAGAGAAGGAGCTGGCCAGCAGGGCGATTGGGTTTGTGGATGGTGATTAAATTTTGGTGTTCAGATCTAAGAGATCTGTTTGGGGTGTATGGCGGAAGGATGTTTGCTAGGGCTGGGCATTTTTCAGGGTAGAATATTAATTTGTGAGCAGTGATTAGTTGGAGGTAGTCTAGGTAGTTAGGGAGTTCTAGCCAGTTCAGAGTTTGTAGGGAAAGACAATGGTGAGAAGAGGTTTTAGATTTGATAGCAAATTTAGAGATTTTATTATAGCAGATTTCGAGTTTAGTGGAGATGGAAGAAGACAGGTTAGTAAGGAGAGGGGCTCCATATAGTAGAGATGGTAGAAGATAGGTAGTTGCTAAGGAATGTCTAGCGGAGTTGGAGAGAAAGCAGTTGTTCTTATAGAGCATACCTAGCTTTTGGTGGGTTTTCTTTATGTTTTGTTGTATGTGGCTATCAAATTTGAGGTGCTCGTCTATAGTGATGCCAAGGAGTTTTGCAGATGGGACCACCTCTATGGTTGACTTTGTTTGGCTTATGATTTTGAATGCTGTTTTATCAAATGTGCAAGCCCTGGAGGAGGCGAAGAGAAGCATTTTGGATTTAGTAGAGTTTAGAGAGATGATTTTGGTGCATCCAGCTCTCAGTAGTGGAAAAAGCTATTTGGGTTTTTGTCAGTAGTTCGGGAATGTTGGAGGCGGCGCAGACTAAGGTAGAATCATCTGCGTATTGGATGACTGTTGTGTCTGGGATGGCAGAGTGAAGGTTATTTATGAAGATGTTGAAAGCATGGGTCCAAGGATGGACACCTGGGGAACACCAGTGGGTGTAGGTAAGAAGGAGGAGGTAGAGTTGTTCCATTTGACAGCTTGGGATCTATCTGATAAGTAGCTAGAGAACCAGGATAGATTATCAGGGGAGAGATGAAGGTTTGATAGATGAAAGAGAAGGTGTTTGTGAGAGATGGTGTCGAAGGCTTTAGACAGATCTAGCAGTACAGTGGAAACTAGTAACCCAGAATCCCTGGCTTGGTTGACTGTTTCTAAGAAGGATAGTAAGGCAGTAATAGTGCTGTGTCCAGGGCGGAAACCATGTTGGGTGGGTGTTAGGAGGTGGTTATGGATTAAGAAAGGCATGAGTTGGTGGTGGACGCATTTCTCTAGGATTTTTGATAAAGGTGAGAGTAGGGCAATTGTGCTGTTTAACCAATCTAGAGATTTATCTTTAATGAATATTGATACACCACTGCCCTAAAGAAATCCAAGTCACTGCAAGCCACTCGGTCTAGTGAACTAAACCTCGCCACAACAATAAATAGAACATGCTGGAGGGATAGATTCCTGTCACAGAGGCTCCTCATGCCTTGGAAAAAAATTCCTAACTACATTAGGCAGAGCCCCTCACTAACACTCTTCAAGAGAAACCATGACGAGTGGATGGGTAACAGAAAATGCATCCCTGGGATCACTTCATTGGCTCTTCTAGACAGAGGCTCAGTTAATTAATCAATGGGGCAGCGAAAGCTGAGACACTCTGGCTAGGCTTATAAATGCCCTCGGGCAGACAGCCTAGTACCTACCTATGACCCTATGTAAGAGGTGGTAATTGGCCTTGGATAAGTTTTTTTAGTCTAGCTGTTGCTGGGGGGGGGGTCTTGTGTTATAGTTAATTCTCGCAAGACTGATTTGTGGTCAGATTTCACCAGGGATGGCAAAACACTGTGGGTGGTACAGCAGTCTCCCATGTTGGTGAGCACCAGGTCCAGGATGTTTGAGCCACTTGTGTGTCTATCAACCCTTTGGTCCAGGGTATTGGGAGTTAAAGTTCAGAAACCTTTGTGAGCGAGTTAGAACACGTACAATTTACCCAGTCTATGGACAGGTAATTAAAGTCAACCAAAACCAGAGTGTTTAGTTGTATCTTGACTGATTCAAGTAAATCCAAGTAGGCTGATTCACGGAGTGGGTCCTATAGCTGGCAATGACCTGAAGAGGGGTCTTACCTACAAGTCAATTGCACCTGAAGTAATTCAAGGGAAATGTGCTGTTTAACCAATCTAGAGATTTATCTTTAATGAATATTGATACACCACCTCCTTTAGTTCTCATGCCTTAGTTTGTGATCTGAATGTGTGGAAGGAAATGTAACCTGGTACAGCTGAGGTGCTCTCCGCAGCCTTAAACCTTAGTGACTGCACAAGTAACAGCATCTTCCAGGGAGAGAATGGCTTCCAGTGAGTGCATCTTCTGGTTTAAACTCCTGGTGTTTAGCATCATAACCGAGTTTGTTTTTAGAGGGTATTTTTACATCGGGAATTTTGTTCTTGTGGCATTGCCTAAAAAAGGCACTACTATGGGGATGTCATGAGCCTTAGCCAGAAACCAAAATCCCATAACTAACAGCTGAAGACCATCTCTGGCAAAGCAGCAAGGTCTGTCAACCATGTCAACCCAGGCTGATAGTTAGTTACTGGATCTTCTTTGAATGACACCAGGAACTAAGCCAATTGTTGAAGTCAATCTTTTTTTGTTTGTATTGAGGTAACATTCTAGATGAAGGTATAATTCTGCTTAAGGCTAGGGACATACCTGTCAGAGACACAGAGAGCTCAGTCATGTCTCTCTTTATATATTCCAGTTAGGTACACCTCAAGTCATCCACACCAACATGGACTATGACAGAGTCATAACTGCTTGTTGTTGACAGACTTGAGTCCATGTGTAATGTGGCGGTTCCTGGCACATGACAGACAGATGATCATGACCTTTTCCTTATCCAACCCGGTGAGAGGGACATCCGTCTGTCTCACATTTGAGTCACCTCTGACTAGGATATCTACTTTTGTGTTATGCCTTAGGGAGTTGACTGGTGAGACACTGGTGTGTGATATGTATACTATGTTCTGCAGAGGATATCTTATGTGAAGCATGCTTGTACGTGTGTTTGGGAGGTCTGTGTTTAGATAAGCTTCTTGTAAGGTCCTCTGCATATGTAGGTTTATGTGTTGTTGGTTTGGTAGGTGAGGTGTGCATGATGACAACCTGCTTAGTATGAGATAAGCTGACTGGTGGGTGAGAGAGCCTGGATTCTAGGTTTTTGATATAGATACATCACTCACATAATGAATTTGTGTGGACTAGAAGAAGTGGGTTGTCAGTATACATGAAGCACTTACTACATTGCCTCTGGATGCTCATGTTGGCCCTGCTGGCTGGAGAAACTGTGGAAAATTGTCCGTTCATAATGCTAGGTAAGTTGATGCAGTCAGAATGCATTGAGAGGACAGGAAGGACCAGGTAAAGTACAGGACAGGAGAAGTGGCCAAAAATACAAAGGGGTAGTGGGTAGGATCTGTGTTGGTACC
This sequence comes from Protopterus annectens, assembly GCF_019279795.1. Taxonomy (NCBI): domain Eukaryota; kingdom Metazoa; phylum Chordata; order Ceratodontiformes; family Protopteridae; genus Protopterus; species Protopterus annectens. The sequence goes on from NC_056741.1 coordinate 532,913,557, forward strand.
TCAGAAGCTTTGCTGAAAGTATCAACTGTCAGTGAGGGGCAATCACAAGAACTCACTGATGGAGCACCAACAGAGTACTAACGGAAAATTTGCAGGAAAAAGTGTGCTTGTGTCTATAACCACCAATGGTGCCCATTGCTGCACTACAGTTTGCAATGCACAAATGTGGTGTTTATGTAGTAAACGAGCGCAAACTGATCTAAACAAATTAACCAATAAAAAAACTAAAAACTGACCCTGTTCCAGCAACCTTCAATCAGACGAGTTCTAACTGCACACTCCTGCCATAAGGGTGCAGAAGAGCCCTCTCAAACATAAGATGGTCTGGTTTGGTGCTCACATTATACAAACAGAGCTAAATTCAGCAGGTCGGAAAGCAGTCTATGCTACAGCAACAAAGTGTAACAATTTCAGAAAAAAAAGCAGTTCAAAACAGTTATTTGAAGTAAAAATAAAACTTGAAACAACAGCTAACACTAAAATGTTAAGGAACTACTTCAGGGCTAACTTCCCACTGTTAGGTGATAAAATGGTAAAACATTTGAGCCACACCAAACCCTGAGAACACCTACACAGAATTGGTCATAAAATCCCTATACAAGCATATTAATAGCTGCAGAGAGACAACTGTATCCGTCAGGAATAAGTACAGAACTAACTCAAAAAACAAGCCACCCTTGTGGAATCAACATCAGTAGACACGAAGATGTGTAGCACCCATGAAGACAAAAGTGCCCTCATCAAACTAAACAAGCAACTTGGAGGACAAATAAAGTCAAACAAATACAAATATGAGGTAAATATGGCCTCCCAGGCACAGGAAAAAACACATGGCATTTTTTAGCTATGTCTACAGCCTCAAAAGCAATATACAGGTGTGTGCAGAATTCATTGTTACTTGGGCTATCTATACTGAGCCAGAATATATAGCAAATCAGCTGGCAGACAAACTGAGCTCTAACTATACCCATATGTCCCTCCCCTCAAGAAATACTGTCAGATACAACTGCCCAGCTATCACTAGGGAACAGGTCCTCAATGCTGTCTCTATAAGGCCAACAACCCCGCATCGATGAGTCCTGGCAATATTCCAAGCTGCCTTCTTAATAGCATGAAACATGACATATCAGGCCATCTGAAATCACTATTTAGCCATAGCCTCCAAATGGCTTTGTCCCTCACAAACTGAGAAGGGCAACCATCGTCCTTCTGAATAAAGATGGGCCAACTACAGACCCATAAGTTCCACTAAACCCATATGCAAAGCCATGGAAAGAATGTGCATGGAAATTATTGAAAATGACATAAGAAACCTCTAGATACTGGATCTAACCCAGTTTAGTTTTGTTTCAAGGGCAGGTCATGCCTACTGAACCTGGTGGACTTCTATAAGAAGGTGACAAAAACAATGGACGAGGGAAAAGTAGTTCACAGTGCCTACCTTGACCTGGCCAAGGCATTTGATACAATACTCCATGCAGGCATTGTTGACAAATTCAAGAGGTTAGGTGTAGACCATTTTGTCACCTGTTGGATAACCAGCTGGCTCACAGACAGGACCCCAGGAAGTTAGAATTACAGAGTCCACCATCCACAAAAAGACCAGTCCCCAGTGGAGCCCCTCAGGGATTGGTCCTGGGACTGCTCCTTTCTGGCATCTACTTGTTTGAACTTGAGACCAATGACAAGGGCCTCTGGCTGACCAAATTTGCAGACTACTGCAAATTAGTAGCAGTCATAGAATCCCCTACTGAAACTAATGTTCTCCAAGAAAGGCTAACACAGACAAACAACTGATGTCAAATCCATGGACTAAAACTAAATGCCAAGAATTGCATAATAGCATCCTTTGGGTAGTCATCCACTGGTGAAATCCTCTAGGTCTAACTTCGAGTCCAAATTGGCCACAATCATTAAGGAAAATCACAAGACCTTTTTCACATATGTCCGCAATCTCAAAGGTAACACCCAAATCTGCTCTGAACTGGTGCTCAAGACCACCACATACACAAATGCTGTGGATATAGCCAACCTGCTGGCAGATAGTTTCAATGCAAACTACACCTCTCTCCCCCCATCAGTACATCAGGACATCCCTAGCACCTGCTCCCCTCCCCTCATCACCAGAGAGCAGAGAGCAGGTCTTTGATGCTCTCTCAAGGGCAATACATACAGTCTCCAAGGGACCCAACAACATCCCTGGCTGCATCCTAGATGAACTCAAGCATGAGCTCTCAGCTCCATTTGGCACCTTATTCAACCAGAGCCTGAGCACCGGCTTCGTCCCAGCTAAATGGAGGACAGCCACTGTCATCCCTATACACAAAGGTGGAATGACCCCTGACCCAGGCAATTATAGGACCATCAGCCTAACTAGCCTGATCTGCAAGGCCATGGAACGCATTATCATGGACCATATAAACAAGAACACTGGCAATCTCCAAACACTTGACCCCACACAATTTGGTTTTGTCAAAGGGATATCATTCCTGTCAAACTTGGTTAACTTCTTCAAAACAGTCACCAAAGCCATGGATGAGGGGAAGATGGTGCACACTGCCTACCTTGACCTAGCCAAATCCTTCAACATTATTCACTACTTGGGCATAATAGATACCAGCTAGACATCAACCCATATGTTACCAGATGGGTAGCTAACTGGCTCAGTTGTAGAACCCACTTGGTCAAAATAAGGCAAGCCACCTCTAGTAGTAGACCCATAATGAGCGGGGTACCCCAAGGATCAGTCTTGGGGTCTCAACATTTTAGGATATACTTTTCTGTCAAAGCCAAAACCAGTGGTCTGTGGCTGACCAAGTTTGCAGAGGACTGCAAGCTGGGCACTGTCTTAAATTCCCGTAAAGATGTGAACATCCTCCAACAGGGCCTTACCCAAACTAATGACTGGTGCCAGAAGCACAGCCTCAAACTGAATGCCAAGAAATGCATCATCATCCCCTTTGGGGAAAATGGCATCCCTACTAATTATCACATTAATAACAATGTACTAAGCACACACTTAGCCGTGATGGACTTGGACACGCAGGTTGATAGCATCCTGACTGACTACCACGTTGCCTCCTTTGTACGGAAGGCTTTCTACATTTCATAAGTAAGGGTATTTCATCCAGGAACAAGGAGGTCATAACATTCCTTGACTCCTACTTTATCAGACCCACTGAGTACAATGCCCCCTTCGTCATGTACCTTGCCAAGCGCATGCAGCAACTGGAGAGACCAAAGAGGTTCCTGACCAGGAAAACTCAGGGTCTCAAACACCAATTCTCTACAGATAGGCTAAAAGCCCTGTCCCTCTACTCAGTCTCATACAGACTGCTCAGAGGTGACCTGTGTCTGGCATACAAAGCCATCTCAGACCAACCCTTGATGGAGTTGCTGCATATCCGTAATTCAAACTCCACTCGTGCAACCCGCACGCAAGGCCTCCACCTGGTCTGTGACATTAATAGAGTTTGTTGGCAGGATAGACTTGTGCCCCAGAGATCTCCCTCTGTGGAACAGACTCCCTCTCCATGTCAAGCAGCGTACCATACACCCCTAGGATCCCACCTGTTTCCCTGCTGGACAGGGGAAACAGGTGCTGACTTTGAGGGAACATGGGCGAAATTCTTGGCTAGGCTTATAATAGCCTCCGGTCCAAAAGTCTAGTATCATCATATGAACCCCTAATAACTATCATTCTGACAACACACCCCAAGAGTCAACCCAGTAGACAGACTTGGGGACAAACAGACAGTCGTCTAGCCTTTGACCATCATGTGCCTACATTAGTGATGAAATCATTTTATGTTGTGTAATTTATAAACAAAAGTATGGCATCTTTGTCCAAAGAGGTCATTGTTCCGCTGTATTCAGCATTCATCAGACCCAATATTGAGTACAATGACCCTTTTGGTACGTACCTAACCAGGCACATCCAACAGTTGGAACACCCACAGAGGTTCTTCACTAAAAGAATACAGGGCATAAATAACACGTCCTGTGGAGAACACCTCAAATCTCTATCCCTGTAGTCTGTCTCCTACAGGTTGCTGAAGGGAGATCTGTGCCTAGCATACAAGGCGGAGCCCACTCTGATGGACCCTCCTGAATACACACAAAAAACATCACCAGAATTACCTGTTCTAAAGACTTAAAGTTTGCCTATGATATGAACAGGACCTGCTGGAGAGACAAGTATGTATCCCAGAGATAACCCCTTCTCTGAAAAGTACAGTTGTGTACACTTACCATAAATGTAGATGTTCGAGTGTATTCACCGTTGCAGTCATCACATTTGGGTTATCTGCCTGCAGGTAGCCCTCAGCCAGCCTGAATACCAGAGTCTTCGGATTTCTGTGTCGGATGCTCTCTCTTCTTCCATGATGTCAGGTCGTCAGGGGTATAAAACATGCAGCCGACACTATTACATCAGTTTTTCTTGCCCCAGATGTCAGGTGCCCCCACAATAGGAAGCAATGACATGGTATGGTAACCCCCCCCCCATCAAAAAGCAAATGCACCAGAAAAAAATATATATACCAAACTAGAAGAAAAGGTACAGCCAAGAGAAGTCAGGGGACTGGAGGGAGGGTAACCAGGACTACAACAGTGAATACACTTGAACATCTACATTTATGGTAAGTGTACACAACTGTACTATGTTCTTCATGTTTCACTGTTGCAGTCATCACATTTGGGTTGATTCCCAAAGCTAAGGAAGGGAGGAGGAAGTTAAAGAGCATTAGGGCCAGCTATTAAGCCCTGCAAGACTGCAGTGGCAAATCCAGCTCAGGATTTAGAAAAGATAGGCATGTGGTAATGCTTGGTGAAGGTGTGTACAGAGCTCCAGGAAGCAGTTTCATGTCCATGGTAGGGACTCCTCTGCGAAAAGCCACAGAGGTAGATGCAGCCTTGGTGGAATGTGATCTTATCCCCTGTGGGGTAGGTTTTCCAAGGTGCTTGTAGCAGAAATGAATCAATGGGCTATTAATTTGGAAATGGCCTTCCCCTCTGCCCCTGCAGCAAAGCCAACTAACAGCTGCTCAGATTTTCTGAGAGGCTTAGTCCTGTCCAAATAAAAATCTAAGTTGTCTGTGCATGTCCAGAGAGTGCAGTATTCGTTCCCCTTTGTTTTGTGGATTAGAGAAAAAAGTAGGCAAATGAATGGACTGATTTAGGCCCACACTAGAAACCACCTTGGGCATAAAGGAAGGATTAGTCCCGAGGGAAACCCTGTCTGCATGGAAGATAATGAAGGGTTCCACTGCCATGAGGGCCTGTAATTCAGACACTCTTTGTGCTGAAGTGATGGCTAGAAGGAAGGCTGTTTTCCAAGAAAGGAATTTCAACTCTGCTGTTGCAGCTGGCTCAAAGGGGGGGGGGGGGGGTTGAGCTTTTTCAATACAAAGTTAAGGTCCCAAGCTGGAGTGGGAGCACTCCTGGGGGGGTCTTATATTTTTGGCCCCTCTAAGGAATTGTTTTAGCAAGGGGTGAGAGGAAGTACAGTTTTGTACCTACCATAAATGTAGATGTTCGAGTGCTAATACAGCTGCAGTCATAACAGATGGGTTCTCCTGCCGTCAGGCGGGTCCTCGGTCGGCCGAATTCCAAAGTCTAGGTCCGGCGTCGGTTGTCGTCACTTCTTCCCTGAAATCAGTGCAACAGGGGTATAAAGGAACCAGCAGACGCCATTTTCTTCAGTTTTTCTTGCCCCAGATGTCAGATGCCCCCAGAAGGAAGGCAATACATAAATTTGTGTAATAATGCAGTGCAATATAATCAAAATACAGTAGTTGCAAGCAAATACATCATAAATGAATACCCCAATCAGGTTGTATGAGGATGTGTTAGCCTATAGGCCTGTCCCAAGAGGGGAAGGAGGGAGGGAAACCTGGACTGCAGATGTATTAGCACTCGAACATCTACATTTATGGTAGGTACAAAACTGTACTATGTTCATCGTGCATACAGCTGCAGTCATAACAGATGGGTAGAATCCCAAAGCCAAGAAGGGGTGGTAGGCACTAGGTGGAACTAGGAGGAGCCAAAATGCCCTGCAAGACTGCAGTGGCAAAGCCTGCTCTAGATTTGGAGTACAATGGTAGGTTGTAGTGCTTGGAGAAGGTATGCACAGAACTCCAAGTGGCTGCTTCCAAAATATCCTTGGTAGGAACTCCTCTGAGGAAGACTGCAGAGGTGGCTGTGGCCCTGGTGGAATGAGTTCTAATGCCTGTAGGTACAGTTTTGCCATGAAAGGAATAGCAAAAGCGTATGCAGTGGGCTATCCATTTTGAGATTGTCTGTTTGGAAATTGGCTTTCCTTGAGCTCCTACCGCATAGGACACAAAGAGCTGTTCTGATTTTCTGAAAGGCTTTGTTCTGTCCAAATAATAACGCAGTTGTCTGTGGATGTCCAAGGAATGTAGTAATCTCTCCCCTTTGTTTTGAGGATTAGGAAAAAAAAGTAGGTAAATGTATGGCCTGATTTAAAGCTAACCTGGATACCACTTTAGGCATAAAGGACGGGTTGGTTCGTAAGGAAACTCTGTCCTGATGGAAGATGATAAAAGGCTGGACAGCCATGACAGCCTGTAGTTCTGAAACTCTACGAGCTGAGGTGATAGCCAGAAGGAAAGCTGTTTTCCAGGACATATATTGCAAATCTGATGAGGCAACTGGCTCAAAGGGAGGCAAGGTCAGTTTTTCCAGAATTAAATTAAGATCCCAAGCAGGTATTGGTTGTTTCCTTGGAGGTCTTAAATTCTTAGCCCCTCTGAGGAACTGTCTTAAGAGAGGGTGAGAGAATAAAGGTGGATCAGTGTTGTATTCTGCAGAAATGGCTGAGGCATGGATTTTGATGGAGGAGAATAAAAGTCCACTGCTTAGCAGCTCAGCCAAATATTGTAGTATTTGAGGTAAATTCAGTTTTCCAGGATCCTGGCCCTTTTTCTCATTCCAGATACAAAACCGTTTCCATTTTGCAGAGTAAGCTTTTCTAGTTGATGGCCTTCTGGCCTCCAAAATGACATCCTGCACCTCCTTGGAGAGTAGGGCCTGTTGTGATGCTAAGGAATCTTCCATGCGGCTAGATTGAGTGTTTTTAGCTGGCTGTGAGAGTTTTGAAGCTGTGCTGAGTCAGAAGAAGAGGCATTAGAGGCAGGGTCCATGGTGGGGAATGCGTCAGGCTCCTCAGGAGTGGGTACCAGTGTTGCCTTGGCCAGTCCGGAGCAATGAGAATCATCTTTGGTCTGTCTACTCTGGTTTTCAATAGAACTTTGGGCAGCAGAGGAAGAGGTGGGAAGGCATAAACTGTCATTGATGCCCAACTGAAAGAGAGAGCATCCACTCTCCAGGGCTTTGGATGGAAAATCCTTGAGCAGAATTTTGTCAATTGATGATTTTTGTGGGAGGCAAAGAGATCTATGTCTGGCCTTCCCCATTCTTGGATTATTTCTGTAAAAACTTTTGGATGCAATTTCCATTCGTGTGGATCTGTCATATTCCTGCTTAGGTTGTCTGCCAGCGTGTTTTCCTTGCCTGGCAAGTACTGTGCTTGTAGTTCCATTTGTAAGTCCATGGCCATGCTCCAAAGTGACATGGCCAGTCTGCATAGGGGGTAAGAATGTGTTCCTCCCTGTTTGTTTATGTACCACATAACTGTGGTGTTGTCCGTTCTTATCAATAGTTGACCTGGTTGTAGAAGGTCCTTGAAAGCTATAATAGCATTTAGTACTGCTAGCATTTCCTTTTGATTGATGTGAAGGTGCTTTTCTTTTTGGGACCATTTGCCCTGAATGCACCGATCTGTCATGTGCGCCCCCCAGGCGTAGTCCGAGGCGTCTGTTGTGATGACTTGATTTGCTTGAGGCTTGCTGAATGGAAGGACTTGTGTTTGTTTGACATGCTTGAGCCCACCACAGAAATTCCTTTTGCAGACATGGAATTAGTGGTATTATTGTTTCCAAACTGTCGCTGTGTTGAGACCATATGTTTTTCAGGTACCATTGTAGTTACCTCATATGCAGCTTTGCACATGGGATTAGTAAGATGCAAGATGCCATGAATCCCAGAGCCTGCAGGATTTTCCTTGCAGTCAGCCTGGTGCAATTTGCTAGTGTTCTGAAGTATTGAATTAGTTGCCCCTGCTTCCCTGGCGTGAGGGTAGGCCATCTGGGTGTTTGTGTCCAAATTGGCACCCAGGAAAATTATCTTCCGAGAGGGTATTAGCCTTGATTTCTTTTTGTTGACTGTGTATCCCAGAGAGTTCAACAACATTATTATATAAGCCAGATGTTTCAGAAGAATGTGCTTGCTGTCCGCTTGGATCAGGCAGTCATCCAAATAGGGGTATATTTGTATGCCTTGAAGTCTGCAGTAGGCAATTACTGATGCCAGGCATTTCGTGAATACTCTGGGCGCAGTAGACAAGCCAAAGGGCAATGCAGAGAATTGATAATGGGTTGAACCTGCAAGAAATCTGAGGTATTTTCTGCAATTTTGTCTGATTGGGACATTCAGGTATGCCTTCTTGAGGTCCAATGTTACCAACCAAGACTCCTTGCCCAGCATGGGAAGAAGTTGCTGTAGAGTGAGCATCTTGAATTTTGTGCAGTAGAAATGTGTTTAGGATGGATAGGTCCAAAATAGGTCTCCAATCTTTTCCCTTCCTTGGTACCAGAAATAGCCTGGAATAAAAACCTTGACCTTGTTCGTGTGTAGGTACCTCTTGAATAGCTTTCATGTTTATGAGATCTGTAATTTGCCTTTGTGCCTCTGCCCTTTGATTGTGTGGCAGGTTTGGCATGCCTCTCATTTTTGGAAGGGTGTGAAAATGGAATTTGTAGCCTCTGTTTATAATGTCCAGGATCCATTTGTCCTTTGTGACAATATGCCAATTTTTTGAAAATCATGCCAGCTTTCCTCCTAAGGGGGCTGCCATTTGAGACTTGGTTGGCATGCAAAGGGGAAAGCCAGTGGGTTTGCTTTCTGAAAGATTGTGAGTTATCCTCACCACCTCTTTGTGTAGGAGCTTGCCATTGTTTGCCTCTAAACGATCCTTGGGATTGTCCTCTGCCCCTCGGGCGCCTGTATCTGCCTCTTTGGGGTCTGTCCGTGGCAGGAAAGGACCAGTTTTTGGAAGGCCAATTTCTACTAAAACGTGGGGGTTGTACCTGTAGAAAATCTTTCACAGTTTGCATTGATTTAGCCTTTTCCTCCATTTTCCTTAATACCTTCTCAGCATTAGCACCAAATAGTACATCCTTTTGAAGAGGGGCATCTAGTAATTTAGCTTTGACATGATCAGGCAAGGCTTGTTCCTTGAGCCAGGCATGCCTACGTATGACTGATCCTGTAACAGCAGCTCTACATGAGGCCTCTAGAGCATCAAAACCACATCGTAAGGTATGCTTACCCACTTGTTCTGCACTATGCATCAAATCCTGCAACTCCAAGTCTGGTTGTTCAGGTTGTGGCATTTTACTTTTAAATTGTGATAAGAAAAACTGTTGGTATTTTAGCATATGGAACTGACAGTTTAAGGCCCTCATGGTTAAGGTAGCTGAGGTATATACCTTTTTTTCCCACCTTTCTAAGGATCTGGAATCTTTCTCGGAAGGTAATGGATTTTTAGCAATGGAGGCCTTAACTCCCTTGGGGCCCTGTGAGATGTTTTCTGGGTCAGCAGCATGGCTTTTGTATAAAAATTGGTGCGAGTCAGGAACCCTGTAGTACCTGTCAGGCTTAACTGGAGCTGGAGGTAGAGAGTCCGGGTTAAGGCAGGCCTCCGAGTAAACATCATCTAGGATGTCCAAGACAGGAGGTATAGCCAGAGGCCTGTGCTGAGGTAGCAAGAGAAATTCCCTAAGCCTTTTCTTGGAATCTGAATAATCTTGGCCTTCCCAGTGGAAGTGTTCCCTTAAGGTATGCAAAGTTTCCCCAAATGAGTAATCCTCAGGGGGGGATACAGAAGGGATGGACTCCTCCGCATCAGAGTCTTCAAAAGGGGAGTAAGAATGTTCCTGATCATTGGAGTGCTCTGAAATAATAGAGCCCTGATCAGAGGAGGGGGAATCTTCCTCCACTCTGGGCCTTTTGTCCGGTGGGGGCTGAGAACCTCTGATAAGAGTAATTAAATCCTCAGCCATTTTAAGCATCTGTTTCTTAGGCATGGGGCCTGGAGATGGGCCCTGTGTGGCTGGTCTCTTAGAGTGCATGGTTGCTTTAGACTTAGTGAAAGCCTTGATGGAGAAAGAAGAGGAAGGTCTGAAGACACCTTGAGTGGAGGTGAACCTGTCCACATTCTGGGTTTCAACGCCAACAGTGGCTTCGGTATCTGTAGTCGGGGTGTGGGCCGAGGAGCCTGTGACCTCGGGCACAGGAGACACCGTCAAAGAAGTGTCGTCGGTAGTCAGGGGCTGCGTAGGCGCCTCACTGAGAACCGGACCACGTGTAGTCGGCAGAGGCCGCGGACCTTGTGTGTCGGTCCTTATCTTTGTGTTTTTTAGACAAAACTGGAGTCGGAGTATCCGACGACATAATATAGTTAAATGCTTTCCCAAAATAATGCTGGGCGAACTCCGCCCGACGCTTAATGGTGCCTTTGTTGAATGTAGCACAAAAGCAACAGACGGAGACGTCGTGGTCTGGGCTTAAACAAGGTATACAGAGGGAATGGAAATCCTTATGCGGTATTTGCTTCCCACAAGAAATACAATTATTAACTTTGTCTGACATCGGTCTGAGGCAAGAAAAGTTTCCCCAACGGGGTACTTAGCTTTCAAGAAGAATTCGGTTTCCAAATTTTCATAATCTCAGGAGCTGGCCGACCGGCACTTGCGAACTGCTTCTGCTTCGGGCACCGCGCGGCAAGAAAGACTAAAGAAAATGGCATCGGCTGGTTCCTTTATACCCCTGTCGCACTGACGTCAGGGAAGAAGCGACGACAACCGACGCCGGACCTAGACTTTGGAATTCGGCCGACCGAGGACCCGCCTGACGGCAGGAGAACCCATCTGTTATGACTGCAGCTGTATGCATGATGAACATGAGGATTGGTTCAGTATTATAATGTGCTGAAAGGGCAGAGGAATGAATTTTAATTGAGAAGGACAGGCCCTTGTAGAGCACTTCTGTTAAGTACTGAGGAATATGAGGTAAGCTGGCCACCTTTGTGGCCATCCCCTGAGCCTGGTTCCAGGAAAAGTATCTTTTCCACTTTTCTGAATAGGATTTTCTAGTACTAGGCCTCCTTGCCTCCAGAATGACATCCCACACTTGCTTACTGAGGGATGCTAGAAGAGAGCTCAAGGAATTAGCCAGGCTGCAAGGTTCAGGGTTTGAAGCTGAGGGTGCAGGGAAGGGGTCTGAGGCAGGTGCCATGGTTGCAGCAGTGTCATACTGCGCAAGAGGGGGTACCAGTGCTGGCATGGCCAGTCTGGTGCAATCAGTATTGCCCTTGGCTTGTCCTGTTTGATCTTTAGTAGAACCTTCGAGAGGAGAGGCAGAGGGGGAAAGGCACAAACCGAGAGGCTTTCCCAGGTAAAGGACAGGGCATCCACTTTCCAAGCTTGACTGTGGGGAGTTCTTGTGCAGAATTTGCTCAATTGGTAGTTCTGAGGGGAGGCAAACAGGTCTACCTCTGGAGTCCCGCATTTGTTTTTCAAGAGGTTGAATATTTTGGGTTCTAGTTTCCATTCGTGTGGGTCCATGAGATTTCTGCTCAAGTCATCCGCCAGTGAATTTAGTTTGCCTGGCAGGAATTGAGCTTGTAACTATACTTGGTAGCTCAAGGCTGTGTTCCATAGAGCCATGGCTAGTCTGCAGAGAGTGTACGAGTGGGTTCCCCCCTGCTTGTTTATGTACCACATAACTGTGGTGTTGTCTGTCTTAACCAATAGTTGTCCTGGAAGAACATGGTATTTGAAGGCTGTCAGAGCATTCTGTACAGCTAACATTTCTTTTTGATTGATATGGAGGTACATCTGTCTCAGTTTCCATTTGCCCTGAATGCAATGCCCTGCCATGTGAGCCCCCCATGCATAGTCTGATGCGTTTGTTGTTAGGGTTTGGGCAGCAGGGGGTAGAGTGAAAGGGAGTCCCTTGTTGTGGGAGCAGGCCTCTGCCCACCAAAATAACTCTGTCTTCATACAAGGAATGATAGAAATCATTGTTTCCAGGTCCTGAGAATGTTGACACCATAGGCTTTTTAGATACCATTGGAGTTTCCTCATATGCAGTCTTGCATATGGAATTAGTAGAATGCAAGAGACCATGAACCCCAGGGCTTACAGTATTTCCTTGCAGAAAGCTGGTGTTTTGTGGCCAATAGTTTGAAATAGGTTGTCAAATAAACTTGTTTCTCCAGAGTGAGGAATGCCATCTGGGAAGTTGTGTTTAAGCTTGCTCCCAGGAATACAATCTGTTGGCAGGGTACTTGGTGAGATTTCTTTTCGTTGATGGTGTACCCCAGTGAGGTTAGAAGTTTCTTTACGAATGCTAGGTGTTGTAATAGCAAGTCCTGGCTTTTTGCCGGAATTAAACAATCATCAAAGTATGGGTAAATTTTAATATTTTTCTGCCTGCAAAATGCAATGGCTGGAGCTATACACTTTGTGAATACCCTGGGCGCAGTAGATAAGCCAAAGAGAAGTGCAGAGAACTGATAGTGCATAGAGCCTGCCCTGAAGTGTAGGTATTTCCTGCAAGATTCCTTTATTGGGATGTGCAGGTAAGCTTCCTTTAAGTCTAGGGTTGCCAGCAAGGCATCCTTGGCTAACATAGGAAGAAGCTGTTGAAGAGTTAGCATTTTGAATTTTGGAACTACCAGGAAGGTGTTTAGAATAGAGAGGTCCAGGACAGGATGCCATGAGTTGTCTTTTCTGGGTACCAGAAAAAGTCTTGAATAAAAACCTTGTCCCCTTTGTTCTGCTGGAACAGGCTGAATAGCCCTGACACTGAGAAAAGAGAGAACCTGCTATTGGGCCTCCGCCCACTGATGTGGGGGTAGGTCTGGCCAACCATTTGGGGTTGGTAGTGTGTGGAAGTGGAATCTGTATCCTTGGGACACTATGTTCAAAACCCATTTGTCCTGGGTAATGAGTCCCCAGTTTTTTGCATGCAGGGCGAGCTTTCCTCCTAAGGGAGCAGGTAGTTGAGCAGGGCTTGGAAGGGTTAAGGTTAAGTCATTGTGCCATTTTTCCATAGGGGGTGGCTTACTACTCCCTGCTTTGGAAGTGAGAGCCCCCACTGCTTAGGTCTGTGCGTAGCTTGAGACTGTAGCCTAGGTGGTCTGCTGTTACTGGGTTTGGACTGAGAAGGCTTGGAAGGGACTGGAAAGGGCCAGTTCTTTGAAGGCCAATGCCTATTGAATCCGGGAGGCTGTACTTGTAGGAAATCTAGCAGTTTGCATAGATTTAGCTTTTTCCTCCATCCTTTTGAGGACGACTTCTGCTTTGTTACCAAAAAGGCGGTCCTGGTTTAAGGGAGCATCCAGTAATTTAGCTTTAACATGATCTGGCAAGTTTTGTTCCTTAAGCCAAGCATGCCTTCTAAGTACAAACCCAGTGACAGCAGCCCTGCAAGATGCTTCAAAAGCATCAAAACCACACTGCAAAGTATGTTTACCAACTTGTTCTGCAGAATGCCTTAAATCTTGCAATTCTTTGTGTTCAGTACAGTCAGGAATCAACATAATTTTCTGTTTAAGCAGTCCCATAATATGCTGCTGATACTTTAACATATGAAACTGGCAATTTAAAGCCCTAATGGCCAAAGTAGCAGAAGTGTATACCTTCTTACCCCATCTGTCTAAGGCTCTAGAATCTCTATCAGACGGGATAGGATTATTTGGCAGCAGTAGCCTTAATGCCTTTTGGCCCTTGGGAAATGGTCTCTGGATACGCAGAAGGATTCTTGAAGAGGAACTTGTGAGAGTCAGGTACTCTGTAATACCAGTCAGGTTTTCTGGGAGCTGGAGGTAAAGTGTCTGGTGTAAGGCTAGATTCCAAGAAAGCATCATCTACAATGTCCAGAACGAGGGATAGCTAAAGGCCTGTGTTGATTCAGGAGTAAGAATTCCCTAAGTCTCTTTTTGGACACAGAGTAATCCTGGCTTTCCCAGCGGAAATGCTCCCTAAGAGTATGCAAGGTTTCACAGAAAGAAAGATCTTCTGGAGGGGAAGCAGAGGGAATGGAATCCTCTGCATCAGAATCATCATAAGTAGATAAGGACAAATCCTGGTAATCAGAAGGAGCAGAAATATCAGATTCCTGATCAGAAGAATCAGAAAGAAAATCAGTTCTAGGTCTCAGAGGGGGAAGTCTGGCTTCCCCTAATTAAGGTAATAAGGTCTTCAGCCATTCTAAGCATTTGTTTTTGAGGCATATGGGCCTGAGCCTGCAGTTTGGCCGTCGGTTTTCTAGGCATAGTGCAAGTTTTTGGCCTGGATGAAAACTATGGCGTCAGTTTAATATGAATGTCTGTAGGCTTGAATACACCCTCAGAAGCCGGAGCCTGCACAGTGGCTCCGGACCCATCCAAGCATCTTGCGGCATACCAGACTCCGAATGGGTCTCAGTAGAGGCCTGCAAATCTGAAGTAGCGAGTATCAGGGGCTGCGAAAGCACCTCACTGAGTACCGGCAGACTGCGACAAGCTTAACGGAAGAGTCGTTGGCAGTTTTGGACCTATGCGGTCTGTCTCTGTCTTTATCCTTCCATTTTTTCGGAAGATCTGTAGTCGAATGGCTTAACAAAGCCATTTCGGAGTACACAGATCAAGTACAAAAGTAATTAGCTGCAAAAATAGCCCGATGAATAGTTTGCGCGTTGAACAAAGCACAAAACTGACAGCGAGGGACGTCATGGTCTGGGCCTAAACAGGGGATGCAGTGAGAATTAAAATCTCTGAGGTATTTGCTTTCCACAGGTAAGACAATTGTTAACTTTTACTGACATCGGTTAGAGCAAGAAAAAGGATCCCCAAAGGGGTGCTCATCTTTTTTGAAGACTTCGGATTTTAAACTCGAAAACAAAAATTTCAGGAGATGGCCGACCGGCACTTGCGAACTGCTTCTGCTTCGGGCACCGCACGACAAGAAAGAATGATCTAATGGCATTGGTTGCATGTTTTATACCTCTGAAGAGCTGACATCATGGAAGAAGAGACAGCATCTGACGCAGAAATCCGAAGACTCTGGTATTCAGGCTGGCTGAGGGCTACCTGCAGGCAGATTACCCAAATGTGATGACTGCAACAGTGAAACACGAAGAACATCAGGCTCACCATCCATGTGAAGCATGGTTCCTCCCTAACCCAACTGAAGTAAAATTTGGACAAATGGATAGGGAATAGGAAATTCATCCCTAGTTTGCCACCTTTGTCTCTAATGGACACAGGCAGCCTGTAAGTGTTTCATCTCCCAGGCCCCTACTTATACTTGCCAAGGATACCAAAGCTCTTCAGAGATTTGGGATGCATGGCTAGGCTTAAAAAATTCACAGTGGTCGCTAACTAGTACACGCCTATGAACCTATATGAATTATATATGGTTCATCATTTTTAAGTGGTTAAACACAGAGATGTTGTTTACAAGGGTATGACTGTTCCAAGAGTAAATGTCAAGAGATTATATAGTCCAACTTAACTGATTAAGGAGAAACTGTAGGAGTGGAAAAGGTAGAGGCAATATCTGTGAGGATCAGATCAAGGATATTTTTGCCTCCAGTGGGTTCACTATTTTATCAAGGCAGTTTCTGTTTATCAAATCCAAAAATCACTTTTCCTTCTCTACATTAGAGGTATAAGTGCTCCAGTCTGTGGAGGAGTGATTGAAGCCACCTTGGATTATTGATTTGTTTCTTATAGGAATTTATTATAAACCATGCAGCAGTTTAACATTATTATCTGGGGGATGGAGGGGGTTCTGCACCATGCTAGAAATTAGAAGGTTGATTTGCCCATGGTAAACTGAAGTTCTAGGAGCTCAATATATGGGTTTTTGGGTATCAGTCTACATCGATGACCCTGACAAATATGGAGACACTACTGCAGTTTCCATCATGTCTGAAGGCATGGTAGATGCAAAACCCTGACATGGAGGAAGTGCTTTCTTTACATTTATACCAAATCTTTGTAACTACATGGACATCTTCCAGATGCACAAGAGCCTCAAGATCAAGCAATTTGTCCGTGAAACTCCTGGTGTTGAACGGAGACTCCTTAATGCAGTCCAGTTTAGGGTAAAATGAATTTGCAAAGCAGGGATGTCTACTAGATGGACTCTTCCTCCAAAGTTACTAAGGTGCGGCAAAGGCTTTTGCCAGTATGTAGAAACAACTGAATGAGAGATGCACACCATCCATGGCAAAGCAAGTAGGACTACTGATCATCATATCCCAGGCTCATACATACTGTAGCCCCCTGGAGATATAAAGCCAATTGTTAAACCCGCTTATCGTTTCTTATACCTAGGGACCAGTCATGGTGAAGGAAGAATTCTGCTCAGGATCAGAGTCTTACCTACATCTGTCTCATACATAGAAAGTTCAGACCTGCATCTCTGTATGTTCTGCAGGATTTGTGCGCCAGGTCATTCATTCTCGCGTGGACCACTACCAAACTGTAGTCATACTTGTCTCAGGAGGGGGCCTAGAAAGCCCTTGTAATGTCTGTGCTCTTGAAACCGGAAAGCTAGATGACAGTAACCATATCCTTCTCCAGCATGGTGAGTGGGGAATCTGTATGCCTAACAGATTTTATTGGCATGTGTATGTTTGTGATATCTGTGTTTGTATTAAATTTCCAAGCCCCTCCGAACCTGGATGCTACTGAGGCCTACTATGAGCTGTATGCAAAAGCACTGGAAAATCACATTCATAACTGCATAGACATGGCAGTACCTGTCAGAGTAAAACCTCTTGATTACTGGCAAAAATAAACCACCCTGGTGGACCCCTAGGATAAACAGGAAGAAAGAAGAGACAAAACAGTACAAAAAGGCACTATCCTTTCTAAACAAATTAGAGAGCTGGTCAAATCTGCCAAAGCAAATTATGAGGCAAAGATAGCCTTCCAGGTGAAAGCTAACCATAAGGCTTTTTTTGTTTTTGTCACCTCAGGGGAAGCGCTCAGCAATGTGTCAAGTTAATCATGAATGGCAATTCTTACATCCAGGCTAAAATTATAACACACCTGCTGGTAGACAAGTTTAATTCAAAGTTCTCGCCTCCTTTCACCACCAAAGAAATACCCACAACTGTCCCCCCCTTCCAGTCATTACGAGGGAACAAGTCATTACTGCACTCGCTAGAGCCAAAAACATAGACCCATGGGTCCTGAGAACATTCTATGATGTTTCATAAATAACTTAAAACAGAATATATCAGGGCCACTAGAAACCCTCTTTAACCACAGCCTCTGGATGGGCTTTGTCCCAGCGGAATGGGGGACTGCAACAGTCATCCCTCTGCACAAGGGGGCCTATCAACTGACCCAGGCAACTACAGGCCCATAAGCCTGACCAGTCATATCTGCAAGGCCAAGGGGAGAACTATCATGGACTTACTCAATAACAACATAAAAACTCTCCAAACACTGGACCAGATCCAATTGGCTTTGTTAAAGGGAGGACTTGCCCGCTTGATCTGGTGGACTTCTTTGAGAAAGTCACCAGGGTCATGGATTAAGGTAAAACAGTATACACTGCTTATTTAGACCTGGCCAAAGCTTTTGACACAATCCCCCACTCTGGGATCATAAATAAACTTAACGAGTTAGGTATAAACCTCTACAATGTCAGATGGATAGCAAGCTGGCTCACTGACAGGACACATGTTGCTCAGATAGCTGAATCCACCTCTGAAAAGGAACCTGTTACTAGTAGTGTCCCACAGGGGTCAGTGTTGGGACCCCTCCTGTTTGGTACATACTTCACTGAAGTGAAAACCACTGTTGGGGGCCTCTGGCTCACCAATTTCACCAACAACTTTAAGCCGGGAGCAATCATTGAATCCCCAAACAATGTTGACATCCTACAAATAGGTCTAAAAGTGACAAACGACTGATGCCAAAACCATGGTCTTTGATTAAATGCTAAAAAAATGCATACTCATACCCTTTGGTAAATCAGATATCCCTGCAAATTATAATATTGTCAGCACACCCCTAAATGTAGACCCAGTGGTGAGGTACTTAGGAACACAGATAGATAGTAACAAACGTCGGCCACCAGATAGCTATGGTAGTGAGGAATGCCTTCTGTGTGGGTCGATTTATAAGTAAAGGCATGGCATCAAGATCAAAGGAAGTGACAATGCCATTGTACTTGACCATTATCAAGTTCATAATATAGTACATTGCTCCCTTCTGCATATACCTAACCAGGCACTCACAGAGGTTTTTCACATAAAAAATACAAAGCATAAGGCACATGTCTTATGTAGACTGACTAAAGGCCCTTTCCCTTTTCATCATCTCATATTGTTTTATTGAGAGGTGACTTATGCCTGACCTACAAGGCATTTTCAGATCCAGCTCTTATGACAATGTTACATATTTGCAAGACAAATTATACAAGTGTTGCACATTCCATGGATGTGAACCTTATTTGGGACTCTAACAGAACTTTCTGGAGAGACAAATTCATATCTCAAAGGCTACCTCGTCTATGGAATAGACTTCTCATCTTTGTAAAACCAAGCCCGTTCCTCACTCTTGAAAAAGAATTTGGATAAATGGCTGGGGAACTGTAAACTCACTCTTCCCACGTCCATTATGGACAGATGCAGTCTGTAAAATGACTCGGGTCTCCAACACCCAAAGACCCACTAACAATGATACTACCCCATCCCATATCTGGTGAATTAAGATACAATACTGCCACATCCTGGGTATTATTTGCTTGGCTTATAAAGGCTCTTGTGCAATTAGCCTAGTAATTGACTATGAACCTCTATATCTACACACACAACTGAATGTGGGTACATCCAGATAAATGGCATGCATGTCACTGCATACAGTTTTTACAATTATACAGTGCAGGTGCTGGAATTTGACTTTTTTTAAATAAGTAAATGTATAATGGTTTGTAGTTACACACACATATACGTGTGTGTGTGTGTGTGTGTGTGTGTGTGTATATATATGGTTTCACTTCATATACCCAAAATGCGGCCACCTCGAATTTCAGCATTTCGAGTCCATGAAGCCGAAACCATCACAACACCGAAACCTCTCAAAGCCAAAATGACAAACCCAAACACACAACATAAACCTACACCACAAAAAACAAACACAACAAAACACCACACATACACATACCTACACTAAACACCCCCCCATACCCCCAACTTATATATACAAACTCTGAGCACGCACAGAGAAAAAAAAAAACTTCACACACACACACACACACACACACACACACACACACACACACACACACACACACGTTACAAAAACGCTCACATACATTCACTCACCTGAAAGTCCGAACACAAACATACCAAACAAACACTTCCCGTAACGTAGCGTCACTGCATAAGCGTGGATTCGACATTCACATTTGTGCTTATGCACTTTCACTATTCTAAAGTTTCGGCTTCATGGAGTCGAAATGCTGAAATTCGAGATTTCAGCATTTTGGGTATATGACGTGAAACTACATATACATACACATATATATATATATATATATATATATACACACACACACACACACACACACACACACACACACACACATCTACTTCCAATTAGGGGAATCCCAGAATAACGACTCCCAGTTTACCAAGAAGATAACTGGAATATGGCCCCTGGTGTAAGCTTATTTATTGACAGGCCTTAGACCAAAAGAAGTCACTTACAATGACAGCAAGCCTTACAGCTTCAAAACAGAGTTACACTGAAAGCAACTGTTTTGAAATCTGACCCGCAGTTTTTTTTTTTCCCTTTGAGAATGCTTGAGTGTGTAAATATTTTTATTTACTTATTCATCTACTTACTTAAAACTAAACGAACAAATTCCAGGCAAGGAAAACTAAGTCCACTCAGTTTTATTAAGCGCTTTTCGTCATTCGTATTAGAATGACTTCTTCAGATAAATTTCAACACACAACTTTCAGCTTTTATATCCATCCCTATACAATTAATTAGTAAGTAAACCAATTATCCAATTAATTAATTATCTTGTAGTTTAAAAATGGAAGTAAGTGTGAATAAATATACACAATACTATAAGCATGTTACATATATTCAAAAACGTAAACTTTGACTAACAACGCTCATAAATTAAAACAGTGAAATAACCATACATTAACTAAGTACATATGAACTTCGCAAGTTTAAAAACTTAGTACTTACACCTCCAATTACTATAGTCAGGGAACCTGGACTACAGATAAAGAGAACAAGGTAAAATAAAATAGAATAAAATAAAATAAAATATCCCTTAAGTTTGGTAAGAATGTTACTATATTATTAAGTGAGCCAAATAAGATACATTTATATATACAATGTGCCTAAACTCTTCTTATCTATTCAGGCTTCTGAGTTTTAGAAGACATGAAATGTTGCAGTGTTCATTTAAACCTGGCGCCAAGAAAGCATTGGTTCTAAGTTGCCAGGACAATTCAAGCTCTTCCAAAAGTAGGTTAAAGGGGCCTCTTCTGCTGTCAAGTTGCACTTGATCTAAACCCACGAATTTAAAAGTATGGTTGGGATGGGAGAGTATATGTTTAGCTAAGGCATTTTCAATTTTCATTTTAGAGATAGCATTGATGTGCTCATAGATTCTATCTCGCAATCTCCTCTCCGTTTTCCCTATATAGAAGCATGGGCAGTTCATGCACAATGCTCCATATACTACCATTTTTGAGTTACAGTTTAATTTATAATTAAGGTTATATATTTTATTATTGATCATGTGACTACTACCAATCTTAATGTGTTTACAATAATTACAACTTTCACATCTGAAGGTCCCCTTTGATTTCTCTATTGTAATTTTGGCTCTACTTTCTAATAGTACTTTAAGATTTTTGCCCCTCCTATAGGTCACTTTTGGGAGGGTACCAAACTGGCTAGAACATTTCTTGTCGTATAGTAGGATGGTCCAATTTTTAAACAAGATGTCCCTTATAGTGTTACTTTAGAGATTAAATGTCGTGATGAACATCATACTCGAATCTTTAGTCCCAGGGCTATGTTCTTCTATGTTGAAACTATTCTTATGTTCCAATAAGCTACCACTAGTGTTAAATTGCAGGTCCGAATGAGGTTGATCAATTAATGTATTTCTATTGGTAATATTCGACCCCTTCAAGAGTGGATTAATCACTCCATTTTCCCTCTTGGACTTAACCTCTTCAAATATGTCTTTAAGGAATGCTTTAGGATATCCTCTAAGGCTAAACATTCCCTCAAGTAGTCTACATTCTTGAATGAAGTTGTCATCACGTGTTGTCATACGGGCTGCCCTAATAGCTTGACCCTTCACAATCGCTTTTTTCTGAAAGTGAGGGTGTAAACTTGTAAAATGTAGGAACGAATTACTATATGTTTCTTTCCTGTGTATCTTGGCAAAAAATTGTTTGTTCTCATTATCTTTAATTAGCTTGACATCTAAGTAGTTTATCGTGTTCACCTGAAAGTCATATGTAAATTTAAGGAAACTAGTAGTACTGTTCAAATAATTTACTAGTTTAAATGCCATATCTTTATTTCCATGTAAGCAAATAAAGATGTCATCTAGAAATCGTGTGTAGTATTTAATATAATTTGAATATTGGTCCGAATTCATGATGTAATTCTCCTCCCAGTAGGCCATAACAGTATTTGCAAAACTAGCACCTACTGGAGACCCCATAGCCACTCCACATTTCTGTAGGTAATAGTCATTATTGAACAAAAAATAGTTGTTTGTTAAAATTATATCAAGCAAGGATGTTACCAAGTATACTTCTGAAGTCGAAGCTCCTTTTTTAACTAGATAAATGTTCACCCATTCAAGGCCTACATTGTGTGGTATTGAGGTATAAAGGTCCATGACATCTACCGTGAGGAAGTTAAATTTGTCATTGAATTCGATTCCATTAATTTTACTTAGGAAAGCCCATGAATCCTTACTTATTTGGGTTTCGGTAATTAAGTATTTCTTTAGGATGTTATCAACTAGTTTTGCACTTGCATATGTTATAGAATTCCTACAGTCTATTAATGGTCTAAATGGAGGGTATTGTAAATTTTTATGTAATTTTGGTGTAGCGAAAAGCACTGGTATTTTTGGCCATTCTGTTTTAGTATAATTGTACATGTCTAGGTCAACATAACCTTCAATGAAATAATCGCTGAAATGACTCTTGATGAGTCTATATGCCAAATTAACTTCGTTGACACTCACTCTTTGGTAAGTGTCATTATCTAATAGTGTGGAAACCCTCTCAATATAGTCGTACTGATCAAATAAAGCTAGACCCCCCTCCCTTGTCTGTTTTTATCGCCCTCACATTTAAAGTTTTAAATAGTTTTAAGAAGGCGTTTTCATCAGGGGTAATGTTCGATGGTCTGCTATTCTTTTTGTTGTTATGAAACACATTATTGCCTTTAATGGCTAGATTCCTAAGATCCAGTTCCATAATGCCTTCAAATAACTGGAGGGCTGGGTGCAGGGGGGGATTATAATCACTAGGAATATGGTAAATAGAAGCAGTGCATTCTGATTCACCCAATAGTAAGTTCAAGTTAAGTTTTCTAACAAACATTTTCAAGTCTTTGATGGTCTGCACCAAGTCCATATGTTGGTTCGGTATGAATGTTTGACCCTTTGATAGTAGTTCCACAAAACAAGGGTCAATTTCTACACTGGAATAATTGTAAACTTTAAAGTCCCCAGTTTTATTGGTAATAAGTTTGGGTAGTCCAAGTCTATTGACTATCTCCTCGGTTTGTTCAAGGGGCGCTTGTTGTTTTTTTGAACCCTTTGATCGTTAAAGTTCTTCTTTGGTATAGCCCCTTGGTATGCATATTCGAAATTGTCCAAACAGTCATTTTGGTTATAGTACACATCAGTCCTCTCTCTGTTCCCTCGCAAACGGTTAGCCCAGTTATTACTTTCAGTTTCTTGCTGGTTACTTAAGTTTTGGTTGGATTGAGCCCTTCCATTGGAACGGCTCACTTCATCATCGTCAATTTCAACAAGAGCTTCTCTTTCAATGACCGGGTTACTATAAGCTGTTTGAGACGGTGGTGGTTTAGGGTAGGCTGTGCCATTTTTATATGCTAGACGATCTCTTGCCAGTTTTTTGTTTTTATTAAGTTTGAGCCTGACCAAACGTTGGTCAATAGTAGAAAATGACCTGTCATACTCAAACTTGTAAGGAGGAAATTCTGAATTTGATAATATTTCCTCGTTAAGATCTTTGACTTCATTAGATAAGTCTACAATCTGTTAATTTTGTCTACATTTGAACCAGCTTTTCTGGCTGTTTTTGGTTCATTACTTGAAGACTGCTTTACTTATTGCTGATGCATCTGCAACAGATTACCCCAGTTGAAAGTGCTGTACTTTCTGTTCCTTTTCCTGACACATTCTGTTTATTCCCACTCCATCAACAGTAATGCTTCCTGTACTATTCACCTTTGGACATCTCCCATAATTGTTGTGCCCTTTCCCCATATAACAGTAGGACCCATCAGTGCAACAAACTGAAGACTGACTCAAAGACTGACTCAGAGAAGTTGACCATGTTGAGCAGGCATGATCTACCCTTCACAAAACCAAACTGTGTGGGATCCAGAGTTTGGAGATTCCCTATATCCTTGTTTATTAGGTCCACGATGATGCATTCCATAGCTTTGTATATCAGACTCGTCACGCTAATGGGGCGATAGTTCCCAGGGTCTGTAGTCACTTCTCCTTTGTGGAGAGGGATGACTGTAGTAGTGCACCATTCAGTAGGGCCAAAGTCTGAGGTGAGGCTGTGATTGAACAGGGCACACAAGTGAGGTGCCAGTTCATTCTGTAGTTCATGTAGAACACAGCCTGGGATATTGTCAGGTCCCATAGAAGCTCTATTCTTGGCCTTGGACAGTGCTGTTTTAACCTTTGCAGCAGTAATACTGGGTGCTTGGCAATCTACTGGTATTGTGACTAGTCCCTTGGTGGGGGTAAAGTTGGCGCTGAATCTGTCAGCCAGTATATTGGCAATATCTGTTGGCTCTGTATACGAGGTACATTGTGCAGTAGCTCAGAGCAAATCTAGGTATTGCCGTGGATATTCTTTATATAACTATAGAAGGCCTTATGGTTGTCTTTACTAACTGCTGTAATTCTGTTTTCATAGCTAGCTTTAGAGGATTTGATCAGGGATCTCAACTTTTTGTTGAGGCTGACAAAGGAGTTTTTCCAGTCTTGGGACTTCACCTTATTCCGCATCTGTTTCCTCCTCCTGTTGTAGAGTTTGTTTATGGCAGGAGATCACCAGATTGTCTTCCTTTTTTTGGAAAAGAGCATCTTGGTTCTATTGGGTATGGTGAGAGCCATGCATCTGTGTACGTGTTTCTACAGTGCATTGGTGTAGGATTCGGCGGTCATAAAACTGATCTCCATTTGCATGGGTGCCGTGAAGTTAGTCACCTCTGTTTTAGGAGCCCAAAGTTAGCTTTGGAGAAGTTTTTCATGGTGGTTACCTTTGGGGGAGAGGGATGTGGATATCCAAGGTGATTAGTTTGTGGTCAGATCTAACCAGGGAGGAGCTGACTATTGGTGTAGAGCAATGGTCAACTATGTTATTAAAGACCAGGTCAAGGATGTTGCTACCTCTAGTGGGGATAAGAACGAGCTGGTTCAGGGCATTGGAATTAATGAATTCTGGGAAACGGTGGGCAAGTGTATTGGTATACGAGTAGTTTTCCCAGTTAATTGAGGGGTAGTTTAAGTCGCCCAGGACGAGAGTGTTAGGTTGGACCCTAATATTCTCCAGGGTACTTAGGAACGTGGAGTATGAGTCTTGAGACATGGCTGAGGACCAATAGCAGACTACACCTGAATCACGGTCTTACCCAATGTTAGCTGCACCTAAAGTATTTCAGATGCGTTATGTTGGGCTACCAGTCTGGAGTTGTGCACATCTTTTACGAATATGGAAACACCACTACATTTGGAGCTTTGGTCCAAGTTCTGGGGCCGAAAGATGTGGAATGAGTTATAGCCTGATACTGCAGGGGTTCTTTCTGCTGCCTTGAACCAGGT
Source organism: Protopterus annectens (assembly GCF_019279795.1). NCBI lineage: Eukaryota > Metazoa > Chordata > Ceratodontiformes > Protopteridae > Protopterus > Protopterus annectens. The sequence continues at coordinate 532,938,807 of NC_056741.1, forward strand.
TTCTGTTACAGCACAAATGTCGATGTTCTCCATTTTAATGAGTGCTTCGAGCGAGTGCATTTTGAGATTCAGACTTCTAGCATTGAGCAACATGACCCTCAGATTGCATTTGTTTGTAGCTGTTACAGTGGTAATTTGGTCTTTGGAACACCGGCTAAAAAAGGCACTATTGGAGTGGCAAGAGCCTTGGCGAGTATCTGGAAACCCAGGGGTGACAGATGCAGGCCATTTCTGGCAAAGCATCGAGATCAGTCAGTCATGTCTTCCCAGGCAGAGAGATACTGGATCCCCTTAGAATGACACCAGAAACTTAACCAATTGTTGAAATCAATCATTTTCTGCTTGTACTTTGGTATCATTCTGGGTGATGGTAGGATGCTGCTCAGGGCTAGGGTCATACCTGCCTGGGCTACATAACCCGAGAGCTCCTCCATGTTTCTTTTCATGTAGTCCAGGGAGGTACGTCTCAGGTCATTCACACCAACATGTACAATGACAGAGTCATATTTGTACCTGTTGCTGAGGGACCTGAGTGCATGTGTTACCTGGCAGATCCTGGCACCTGATAGGCAGCTGACTGTTACTTTCTCCTTATTCAACCTAGTGAGTGGGACATCAATGGGCCTCACTATCGAGTCACCTATGACTAGTGTGTTGGGCATGCTGTTTTACCTTAGGGGCTTTGGCTGAGTGGCACGCTGTTTAGGAGAGTTATGTGTCTCGTGATTAGTGTTGTGTTGTGGTGGTCGAGTGCATTTCTGCCGTAGAGATCCCTGCTGTTTGGGTAGAGACATATATGTAAAAGGCACCTCAATGAGCAGTTACAGTATCAAATGAACAGCACTGCTCCAGACAATACGATAAAACACATCCACTGCATATGTTTCCATCATCATTAAATCAAAACAACCGGTGGTGCAGCGGATGCGTTGTTACCTCACAGCAAGAGGTTCTTCTGTTCGATTCTCGACTGGAGTGCCCTCTGTGTGGAGTCTGCATATTCTCCCCGCGGTCGAGTGGCCTCCAAAAGACATGCGTGAATGGACGTGCCTTCGCTGAAGGTTGGGCTGGCAACTCGGCACCGGAGTTTTGCTGTGGCGACCCCTAACCGGGAAATGCCGAAAAGACAAACAACATTAAATCAAAACAACCAAGAAACTATGTTGCAGAAAATATTTAAAAAAAAGTCCACTGATGTGTCTGCCTGGGAAAAAAGTAGCTCATATAAGCACTACTTCACTACAGTTCCAAGACTGCTAAATGTTTCCTGTCAGCATGGGGCTGCAGATAAAAATAACACCCAGAGGAAACTGTTAGCATTTTTTGAAGTGTTAATTACTCTTCCCCCCCAAAGGTACTGAAAACTGAGCTCATAGACTAAAAGCTGCCTGAAAGTAAACAAAAAGATCACATGACCTACTACCCTAATCAAAACAATCAGACAAGCAGAGAATCTTGACACTCGCCCTTTAATGTCTTTCCAATTACTGCTGCTTTGTCTTTCATCTCTTGAGAAATGGCTTCTTCCTCTATGACATGCAGAAACAAGGCAGTTAAACCTCTTAATGCTTACCACCTATTTTGCTGTCTGTGATAAATCTCATTTCCTGACACAAAGCTACCAGTTTTCTGGGAAACTGTCTTACAAAAAAAGAAATCACTGTAGCTGTCCATGGAACATTTTTTCTAACTACAAATTATACTTCTGTGCTTCTTAACAAGTGTTTGTCTTTTCTGCTTTTTCCCGGTTAGGGGTCGCCACAGCAGAATGATTGGCAATAGATTTTTTATGGTGCCGAGTTGCCAGCCCGACAGCCAACCTTCAATGAAGGCATGCCCATTCACGCATGTCTTTCAAACACCACTTGACCTTAACAAGTAAGTTCTTAAAAACAGGCTTCTTCACTTCTAAAAATACAATTCACTTCTGACATTGTGTAATATCTGGATGTTAAACAGCATTCTCAAGAAGTGACAAAAGCAAAGTAAACATGTTACTAAGACTCTAGGAGATCTTTATTCTGATTTCTAGAAAAAAGTGTTACATATGACATATACTTTCTGTAGCTAGACATTAAAATATTTAAAGCTATATATATATACCCAGATGCCAATGTCGACAAGAAATAATTCTTCACGAAGACAGCTGTGGGCAGTTGTCATAGGCTTACGGAATGGGCACAGCAAAACTCACAAACCTTTCAAAGGAGTACAACAGACAAAGAACAAGTAGCAGAGGGATGGCAGTACAGTAGCTGCACCCCACAGTATTCAGACACCCCCAAATTATCCCAACATGAGAAAGAGCTATAAATATCAGATGTGAGAAAACAAACAAGGTCTTAACAGCTTTATATTTTAGAAGGATTAATAAGGTGAACTCACCCAGTGGGAAGGCATTCATCAAGTCTCTTGTTTTGGTAGCCAACTGAACCATTCACTTGATTGCCAGGTGTACAGGTACTAGCTTGCAATGTCAGTTGGTGACAGAAACACTTAGCCCTGAAATTCAACAATCAGAAGCACAATTTGAACAAGAATCATCAAAAGAAATATCTGCTATTAATGCAAAGCATATCCAAATTCATCTTAAAACAATCCAGAATCCAATACAGAGATACTTATCTTTGCCTTCCCCTACAGAGGTGTGAAGACTACAATTCTCTTCTGGCACTCTGTATGCTAAGAATTTTCTTTTAAAGAAATACATCAAATATTTCTGTAGAGTTTTGCATTACATTTTTCTGTATCTTGCTCAGCTGAAGTGCTGTTCATACCAAATGATAAAAAAAAATGCACCAGCATTCAAAATGTTTAAAAACTGTTTACTATTTTAGATATGAACATTCATGGAAAAGTACAGTTGTGTACACTTACCATAAATGTAGATGTTGTTGTTGTCTTTCGGCTTTTCCCGGTTAGGGGTCGCCACAGCAGAACTCCGGTCCGCTAATGATTGGCAGTAGATTTTCACGAACGCAGAGGGGCCAGCTCAACGTTCAACTTTCAACAAAGGCACGCCCATTTACGCATGTCTTTCGAACGCCCATACAACGTGTGGAGGACATGCAGACTCTACACAGAAGGCACTCCCCGCACTCCAGCAGAGAATCGAACGGGAGAACCTCTTGCTGTAAGGCAACAATGCTACCGCTGCACCACCACGGAAGTTACTTACCATAAATGTAGATGTTTGAGTGTATTCACTGTTGCAGTCATCACCTGTGGGGTATCCCTGCTGTGGTTGCCCTCAGCCGGCCTGAATACCAGAGCCAATGATATTCTTCATGTTTCACTGTTGCAGTCATTACATTTGGGTTATCTGCTTGCAGTAGCCTGCAGTCGGCCTGATTATCAAAGTCTTGGGGCCCGAGTCGGTTGCTGTCTCATCTTTAGTGATGTCAGGTAGTCAGGGGTATAAAGCATGCAGCCGACGCCATAACATCAGTCTTTCTTGCCGTGCGGTGCCCAAAGCAGAAGCAGTTCGCAAGTGCCAGTCGGCCGACTCCTGAAATTTTCATTTTTGAGTTTCAGAACCGAAGTCTTCAACTAAAGCGAAGTACCCCGTTGGGGAAACTTTTTCTTGCTCTAAACCGATGTCAGTAAAAGTCAATAATTGTATTTCTTGTGGAAAGCAAATACCTCAAAGATTTTCATTTGTACTGTATTCCTTGCATAGGCCCTGACCATGACGTACCGCGCTGTCGGTTTTGTGCCTTATTTAAACCACAAACTATTTGTCGTTGGTACATTTTCGCTTCTAAATAATATGGTACTCGGTTCAATTACTCAGATATGTCTTCGTTAAGCCACCCGACTACCGACATTCCAAAAAAAGGCAAAGATAAAGCCAGAGATAGGCCGCCGAGGTCCAAAGCTGCTGACAACGCTTCTCCTAAGCTAGTCACCAGCTCGCCGGTACTCAGTGAGGCGCTTTCACACCCCTGATACCCGCTACTTCGGATTCACAGGCCTCTACTGAGACCCATTCGGAGTCTGGTATGCCGTGATATGCTTCAACTGTGGAACCTGCGGATTTCTCTACCTTGTATGGGTCCGGAGCCGCTGTGCAGGCACTGGCTTCTGAGGGTGTATTCAGGCCTACTGACTTGCATATTAAACAGACGCCATCTTCTACTTCTAGGCCAAAAACTCGAACCATGCCTAGGAAACCGATGCCCAGACCGTATGGTCAGGCCTCTATGCTTAAAAAAAAAAAAAAAAGAATGACTGAATACCTTACTACTTTAATCAGGGGAAGCCAACCTTCCCCCTCTAAGAGACCTTAGACTGAAATTGCATATGACACTTCTAACCAGGATTCTGACCACCAGGATTTACCCTTATCTACCTATGAGGATTCTGATGCAGAGGATTCTATTCTCTCTGCTTCTCCCCCAGAGGATTTTTCTTTTGGTGAAACCTTGCATACTCTTAGGGAGCATTTTCACTGGGAAAGCTAGGATTACTCTGATTCTAAGAGGAGGCTTAGAGATTTCTTACTCTTGCCCCAACACAGGCCTTTAGCTATCCCTCCTGTTCTGGACATTGCTGACGATGCCTTTCGGAATCTAGCTTGGCCGCTGACTCTTCACTTCCTGCTCCCACAAAACAGATATTATAGGATTCCTGATTCTCACAAGTTCCTTTTCAAAAATACTACAGCGGATCCTGAGACCATTTCACAGGGACCCAAGGGCATTACGGCTACTACTGCGAAAAATCCTACCTCCTCTGATAGAGATTCCAGGGACCTGGATAGATGGGGTAAGAAGGTATACACCTCTGCAACCTTGGCCATCAGGGCCTTAAATTGCCAGTTTCATTTGTTAAAAGTATCGGCAGCATATTACTGGATTGCTTAAACAGCAAATGATGTTGATTCCTGACTGTGCTGAAAATAAGGACTTACAGGATTTAATGCATTCTGCTGAATAGGTTGGAAAACATACTTTGCAATGTGGTTTTGATTCACTAGAGGCATCTTGCAGGGCTGCTGTCACCGGGTCTGTACTTAGCAGGCATGTTTGGCTTAAGGAGCAATCTTTGCCAGATCATGTTAAAACTAAATTGCTGGATGCTCCCTTAAATCAGGACCGCCTGTTTGGTGACAAAGAAGAAGTTCTTAAAAAGATGGAGGAAAAAGCTAAATCTAAGCAAACTGTTAAAATTTCTTACAAGTGCAGCCTCCTAGATTTAGTAGGCATTGGCCTCAAAAATTTGGTCCTTTCCTGCCTCTTCCAGGCCTTCTCAGTTCAAACCCAGAACCAGCAGAACACCCACACTTCAGTCCCAGGGTACGCACAGGTCTAAGCAGTGGGGGGCTCCCACTTCCAAATCAGGAAGTAGTAAGACTTCCCCCTATGGTAAGCTGTCTCAATAACTTAACTGAAACTTCCAAGCACTTCTCAACTGACTGCCCCTTTAGGGGGAAAGATTGCTCTGCAAGCAAAAAATTGGGAACTCATTACCCAGGACAAATGGGTTTTAAACATAGTTTCCCAAGGATACAGATTTCACTTCCACACGATACCCACCCCAAACGGTTGGCCAGATCTACCCCCAAATCAGTGGGCAGAAGCTCAAAAGCAAGTACTATCTCTCTTAAGATTAAAGGCTATTCAGACTGTACCAGAAGAGGAAAAGGGACAAGGTTTCTACTCAAGACTTTTCCTGGTACCCAGAAAAGACAACTCATAGCGTCCTATCCTGGACCTGTCTATCCTAAACACCTTTTCGGTGATTCCAAAATTCAAGATGCTAACTCTTCACCAGTTGCTTCCCATGATAGGCAAGGATGCCTGGTTGGCAACACTGGATTTAAAGGAAGCCTACCTGTACATCCCAATCGGGGAATCTTGCAGAAAATACCTATGCTTCAAAGCAGGCTGCATGCACTATCAGTTCTCTGCACTGTCCTTTGGCTTATCTACTGCGTCCAGGGCATTCACAAAGTGCCTATCTCCAGTCATTGCAATTTTCAGGCAAAGAAATATTCAAATATTCCCATACCTGGACGATTGTCTATTTCAGGCAGAAAGCCAGGACATACTTCTGCATCATCTGGCATTTGTACAAAAGGTGCTAACTTGTCTGGGGTGCACCATAAATGAAAAGAAATCACATCTGGTACCCTGTCAACAAATTATATTCCTGGGAGCAAGCTTGAACACAACTTCTCAGATGGCTTTCCTCACGCCAGAGAAACAAATTCATTTGCCAACTTACTTCAAACTAGTGACCACAAAAACCCTGTTATCTGCAAGGCAAATACTGCAAGCCTTGGGGTTCATGCCCTCGTGCATTCTTCTAATTCCATATGCAAGACTGCATATGAGGAAACTACAATGGTATCTAAAAAAAACTATGGTGTCAACATTTTCAGGATCTAGAAGCAATGATTCCTATCATACCTTGCCTACTGTTAGAATTCCTTTGGTGGGCAGAGGCCTGCCACCAAAACAAGGTACTGCCATTCACTCTACCCCCTGCCGCCCAAACCCTAACAACAGATGCATCAGACTATGCATGGGGGGGCTCACCTGGCAGGGAAGTGCATTCAGGGCAAATGGAACCCAAGTCAAATGCACCTGCATATCAATCAAAAAGAAATGTTAGCTGTACAAAACGCTCTGACAGCCTTCAAGGACCACATTCTTCCAGGACAATTAATGGTAAAGATGGACAACATTACTGTTATGTGGTACATAAACAAGCAGGGGGGACCCATTCTTACCCCCTCTGCAGACTAGCCATGGCTCTGTGGAATACAGCCTTGAGCTACCAATTGCATCTACAGGCTCGATTCCTGCATGGAAAACTAAATACACTGGCAGACGAACTAAGCAGAAATCTCATGGACCCACACGAGTGGAAACTGGAACCACAGACTTTCAAAATGTTGATCAACAAATGGGGGAGCCCAGATATAGACCTGTTTGCCTCCCCCCAGAACTACCAATTGGACAAATTCTGCACAAGGACTCCTCACAAACAAGCTTGGAAAGTGGATGCTCTGTCCTTCAGCTGGAAAAATCTATCAGTTTACGCATTTCCTCTTCTGCCTCTCCTCTCCAAAGTACTACTAAAGATCAAACAGGACAAACCAAGGATGATATTGATTGCTCCAGACTGGCCACGCTAACACTGGTACCCCCTCTTGCGCAGTGTGTCACAGCTGGCCCCAGGGCACCTGCCTCAGACCCCTACCCTGCTATCTCAGCAGGAGAGCCAGATTCTGCACCCCCAGCTTCAAATCCTGAACCTGGCAGCCTGGCTAATCACCTACTCTCTCCATTACCATCCCTCAGTAAACAAGTGCTGGATGTCATTTTGGAGGCAAGGAGGCCTAGTACTAGAAAATCTTATGCTGAAAAATGGAAAAGATTCTGTGCCTGGAACCAAACTCAAGGAATGGCCACATCAGCTCCCAATTTACCTCAGATTCTTCAATACTTAACTGAGATGCTTCACAAGGGCCTTTCTTTTTCCTCCATCAAAATTCACGCCTCAGCCATTTCAGCTCATTACAACAAAGAACCACCCCTCTTTTCTCATCCACTGCTCAAGCAGTTCCTCAGAGGGGCCAACAACTTAAGACCACCCAGGAGAGCCCCAACTCCAGCCTGGGACCTTAACTTTGTATTGGAAAAACTCACTCTTCCTACTTTTGAGCCAGCTGCAACTGAAGAGTTAAAATTCCTTTCTTGGAAAACAGCTTTCCTTTTAGCAATCACTTCAGCAAAAAGGGTATCTGAATTACAGGCCCTTATAGCAGTGGAGCCTTTCATCATCTTTCATGCGGACAGGATGTCCCTCAGGACCAATCCATCTTTCATGCCCAAGGTGGTATCCAGTGTGGCTCTTAATCAGTCCATTCATTTGCCAACCTTCTTTTCTAATCCACAGAAAAAAGGGGAAGGGATACTGCACTCCTTAGATGTGCACATACAACTTAGATTTTACTTGGACAGGACTAAACCTCAAAGGAAATCTGAACAACTGCTGGTGGCATTTGCTGCAGGGGCGGAGGGGAAGGCTATTTCAAAGCAAAACCATTTCTAAATGGATAGGCCATTCATTCATTTCTGCTATAAGCACCATGCAAAACCTATCCCACAGGGGATTAGACCCCATTCAACGAGGGCTGCATCTACCTCTACAGCCTCTCTCAGAGGTGTCCCTACCTGAGACATCCTAGAAGCTGCTACCTGGAGTTCTGTACATACTTTCACCAAGCATTACCATTTGCCAATTTTCTCTAAATCAAGAGCTGGCTTTGCCACTGCAGTCTTGCAGGGCCTTACAGCTGGTCCTAATGCTATCTAAATTCCTCCTCCCATCCTTAGCTTTGGGAATCTACCCAAATGTAATGACTGCAACAGTGAAACACAAAGAACATAGTACAGTAGTGTACACTTACCATAAATGTAGATGTTCGAGTGTATTCACTGTTGCAGTCCTTGTTACCCTCCCTCCAGTCCCTGACTTCTTTTAGCTATACCTCTATTCTCCTTTACTATACTTAAAAGCTTTTTGGTGTATTTGCTTTTTTGTTGGAAGTATAACCTTGTAGATATATATATATTTATTTAATTGCTTCCCATTAAGGGAGTGCCTGACATTTGGGGCAAGAAAAACTGATGTAATGGCGTCGGCTGCATGCTTTATACCCCTGACTACCTGACATCACGGAAGATGAGACAGCAACCGACGCAGGATCCAAGACTTCGATAATCAGGCCGACTGAGGGCTACTGCAAGCAGATAAGCAGAGTTAGTGCAGAATGGCACAAAATACACTGAACCGACCGATATCGCCAACATCCTGGCAGACAGGTTCAGCGCAAACATCACTCCCTCTCACCCCCAAAAGGGCTAAATGACCATATCTCCCTTCTGAAGATTTCTTGTTTTATCAGTTTTTCTTGCCCTAACCAGTCAGAGGCCCACGTAAATATGGTAAGGTGGTCTTGGTGGCAAAAAGCCACCATTAGAAACTTAGGTCTCCCTAGAGAAAGAAGATATAAGGGGGAAGGAGGGTGGGAAACCAGGACTGCAACAGTGAATACACACGAACATCTACATTTATGATAAGTGTACACAACTGTACTATGTTCTTCGTGTATCACTCCTGCACTCATCACCTGTGTGAGGATTCCCAAGGCTGAGGAAAGGGATTGTAGGATTTGTAAGAGACCTAGGAATGGGTCAGCATGCCTTGCAGAACTGCAGAGTAAATCCCTGCCCTAGCCTTAGAAAACAGAGGTAGGTAGTAATGCTTGGTAAAGGTATGGACAGAAGTCCAGGTGGCAGCTTCCAGGATGTCCCTGGTGGGAACTCCTCTGAGGAAAGCTGTAGAAGTGGAAGCTGCCCAAGTGGAATAGGTTCAAATAGACTTGGGGGGGGGTTCTTATGCAAACTGTAGCAGAGATGGATACAGTGTGATATCCATTTGGAAATGGTTTGTTTGGAAATTGGCTTCCCCGCTGCCCCTGGGGCAAAGCTGACAAGTAGTTGCTCTGTTTTCCTGAAAGGTTTAGTACAGTCCAGATAGTATCTGAGCTGTCTGTGCATGTCTAGTGAGTGCAGAATTATTTTCCCCTTGTTCTGAGAGTTAGGAAAGAAGGTGGGTAGATGTATGGCCTGGTTGAGAGTTGCATTAGATACCACCTTGAGCATAAAGGAGGGATTAGTCCTCAGGGATACACTGTCTGCATGGAAGATGAAGAAGGGCTAAATGGCCATCAGTGCCTGAAGTTCTGAAACTCTTCTGGCTGAGGTGACAGCTACGAGAAAAGCAGTCTTCCGGGAGTCTTCCAGCTGAAGCAGCAGGTTTGAAGGGTGGTAAAGTTAGTTTTTCCAAAACATAATTTAGGTCCCAGGCTGGAGTGGGAGTTCTGACATTAGAAGCCCCTCTGAGGAAATGTTTAATCAAAGGATGGGAGAACAGGGGTTGTTCTGTATCAAAATGAGCTGAAATGGCTGATGCATGGATTTTAAGAGGAGAAAGATGAGACCACTACTAAGTAGCTCCACTAGGTAGTCCAGGATAAGAGGAATGGAAGGTAGTGAGGTATTGCCCCCTCTGGACTGGCTCCAGGAGCAGAATCTTTTTTTCCTGTGTAAGGTTTTCTGATGCTGGGCCTTCTGGCCTCTGTGATAATGTCTAGGACCTGTTTGCTTAACTGGGGCCCCTTGTCTGCCTTTAGAGTATTAGCCATGCTGATAGCTTGAGAGTCTGCAAGTCTGAGTGCAGCATCCCCCCCCCACCCCCACCTGAGTTAAGAGGTCTGAGATTATGGGAAGCTGCCTGGGAGGCTGTAAGATCAGGCTGCGCAGAAAGGGGTACCAATGTTGTTTGGGCCAATCTGGAGCAATGAGGATAGCCCTTGGTCTCTCCACCCATATTTTGATCAGAACCTTGGGAATAAAAGGCAGAGGAGAGAATGCATACACAAAGAGGGTGTGTCAGGGTAAGGTCAAGGCATCCACCTTCCACGCTAGGTGGTGATACTCCCTGGTACAGAACATTTTCAGCTGATGGTTGAGATGCAAAGCAAAGAGATCCATCTACGGAGTCCCCCATGCCTGAGTGATTTGTATAAATATTTTTCTGTGGAGCTGCCATTCGTGGGGGTCCAGTAAGTTTCTGCTTAAGTGGTCTGCAAGGGTGTTGTTAATTACTGGTAGGTATTGGGCTATCGGTGGAGTCTCATGGAAGCGGCTGTCAGCCAGAGGTACATTGGCTAGCCTGCACAGAGGGTAATATTGGGTCCCTCCCTGTTTGTTGATGTACCACATTACTGTGGTGTTGTCTGTTTTGATAAGGAGAACCCCTGGCTTGAGATGGGGTTTGAAGGATGTCAGAGCCTTTTGTACTACCATCATTTCCTTCTGGTTGATGTGTAAGGGGAGGTGCTGGACATCGCAAAGACCTTGGGTGCACCTGCCTTCTAGGTGAGCTCTCCAAGCTATGTATGAGGAGTCGGTGGTAATGATCTGGCCGGTTGTCGGAGGGTGAAGGAAAGACCCTTGTTTTGGGTACAGGCCCCTGCCCACCAGTGAAACTCTGTCCTTATACAGGGGATCAGAGGTAGAGAGGTCTCTAGAGGTTAACAGTGCTGACACTAAAGGTTTTTAGGTACCACTGAAGTTTCCTCATGTGAATCCTGGCCAGAGGAATTAGAAGGATACAAGATGCCATGTACCCCAGGGCTTGCAGGATCTTCCTCGCAGTGAGGTGACTTCTGGAAGCCAGGTGGGTAAAATAGAGAGGCAGGACGCTCTGTTTTTCTGGGCATAGGAAGGCCATTTGGGATGCTGTGTCAGGCAGTGCTCCGAAGAAAATGATCTTCCAGGAGGGGTGTTTGCCTTGATTTCTTCTCGTTGATGGTGTATCCAAAGGAGGTTAGGAGGGTCTTGACAAAGAAGAGGTCCTTGAGGAGCTTTTCTTTACAATCTGCCTGAATGAGGCAGTCATCCAGATAAGGGTAAATTTGATTTTTTTTTGTCTGCAAAAGGCTATGGCCAGGGCTAAGCATTTGGTGAATACCCTAGGAGCAGTAGATAAGCCAAAGGGTAGCACAAAGAAATGAAAGTGTTGTAAGCTTGCTCTGAAGTGAAAGAATTTCCTGCAGGACTCCCTTATGGGGATGTAAAGGTAGGCATATTTTAGGTCCAGGGTAACTAACCAGGCATTTTTTGTCAGCATAGGCAGCAGCTGCAGTAAGGTTAGCATTCTGAATTTGGGGACCACCAGGAAGGTGTTCAGAATGGATAAATCCAGGATGGGGCACCAAGTGCCCTCTTTTCTGGGAACAAGGAATAGTCTGGAATAAAAGTCTTTGCTTGCTTGGTCTGAGGGGACAGGTATTAACTGTCCCTAGGGATATTAGTGGTTTGGACTGGTTTCAATGCCTCTGCCCATTGATTTGGCGGTAAGTCTGGGTACTGTCATGGAATTGGGAGTTTGTTGAAGGAGAATTTGTATCCCTGGAAAAAGATCTTTTAAATACCCATTGGTCCTTTGTTACAGAAAGCCAATTTTCTTTGCAGAGGGAGAGCCTTCCTCCTAGTTTTTGGTGAGTGAAAAAGAGGGTTGGGGGGGGGGGGTCATTGAGAGTTTTTGCCATAGAGGGGTTGCTTACAACTTCCTGCCTTTGGAGTGGAAGTGGTCCCTGTTTGGTTCTCTGCTGTCCCTGGTATTGAAGTCTGGGTGGTCTGTCCCTGCGGGGCTTACCTTGCCTCTCTCTGCTAGGTGCAGGAAAGGACCAGTGTTTTGAGGGAAAAATCCTGCTGAACCTAGGAGGTTATACCTGAAGGAAATCTTTTACTGTTTGCATACATTCTGCTTTATCTTCCATCTTTTTAAGCAACTCTTCTGCTTTTACTCCAAACAAGCGATGATCATCCAAGGATGCATCAAGTTAATTTAGATCTGACATGATTAGGGAGAGGTTGTTCCTTCACCCATGCATGTCTCCTAATGACAGAGCCTGACACTGCTGCCCTGCTCGAGGCTTCTAGGGCGTCATATCCCACAGTGTAATCAGTGTTTAGCCACTTGACAAGTAGAGTGCAGCAAATCTGCTAACTCTTTCTAATTGGCACAGTCAAGAAAGGTTGAAATCTTTTAATAGTTCCAAAGTGTGTTGCTGATATTTTAACACGTGGAACTGACAGTTGAGCGCTCTGATAGCTAAGGTTGCAGAGGTGTATACTTTTTTACCCCATCTGTCCAGAGCTCTGGATTCCTTCTCAGGAGGATAGGATTCTTTGCAGAACTAGCCTTAGCTCCTTTTGGTCCCTGTGTAATGACCTCCGGGTCTGCAGCTGGATTTCTGTACAGGTATTTGTGAGAATCTGGTACTCTGTAATACCGGTTAGGCTTTCTGGGAGCAGGTGGGAGGGCGTCAGGAGTTAAGTTAGATTCATGGAAGACATCATCAACCACCTCTAAGATTGGAGGGATGGCCAAGGGACTGTGTTGGGGCAGGTCTAGAAATCTCTCAGTCTTTTCTTAGACTGAGGGAAGTCCTGGGATTCCCAGTGGAAATGTTCCATGAGGGTGTGAAGGGTTTCCCCAAAGGAAAGATCTTCTGGTGGGGAGGCAGAAGGAATCGATTCCACTGCATCTGAATCCTCATAAGCTAGAAGAGGTTGTTGTTCCTCTTCAAAATCTGAATAATCAGACTCCTCAGAATCCTGTTCTGTCAGTATTTCAGGGAAAGGTTTCTTTTCCTTTTAGAAGGTGCGGCCTGACTACCCCTGATAAGGGTGATAATATCCTCTGCCATTTTAAGCATTTGAGCTTGGGGTGGTGGAGCAGGAGTAAAATAGTGGCTAGAGGTAGTTTTCTTAGGAGTGGCCTTGCCTCTAGGCCTAAGAGTATCCATCGGTCTGAGAGAAATGGTGGTCAAAGACATCATTTTTTTGTCTAGCTTTGGTAGTGCAAAAAAACTCCTCGGAAGCCGGTGCCTGCGTCACGGCTCCAGACCCAACCATGGCAGAGACAACCAAAGGCTCAGAAGACTAAGAAGATTTCTGAGGCATACCAGACTCCGAAAGGGTCTCAGCAGTGGCCTGTGAAGGTAGTGAATTGGGCATCAGGGGTTGCAAAGGCGCCTCACTGAATTCCGAAGAACTGACGACCTGCTTAGCGGTAGAATCATCAGAAGGCTTAGCCTTGTGTGGTCTGTCTCTATCTTTATCCTTAACTTTTTTCAGAATGTCTGCGGATTGTTGGCTGACTGACGCCATTTCAGAATGCGAACACAGAAGACGAAAAATGACTACAAAAACAGCTCTACGGCAAATGGTTCTCGTGTTAAAGAGGGCACAGAACTGGCAATGGGGGACATCATGGTCTGGGCCTAAATAAGTGATGCAGTATGAATGGAAGTCTCGGTGTGGTATTTGTTTTCCCCCAGGTGAGACAATTGTTAACTTTTTCAGACATCGGTTAGTGCAAGAAAAAAGGACATCCAACGGGGTACTTAGCTTTAGACATTTTCAGCTGTAATTCAAACTCTGGTAGCGACCGACCGGCACACTTGCGAACTTCTTCTGCTATGGGCTCCACCACAAGAAAGACTGACGTAATGGCGTCAGCCGCCTTCCTTTATAGCACTGACGACCTGACGTCAGACAGTAAGCGACAGCAGTCGACACAGAAAAACAGTGACTCTGGTATTCGGGCCGGCCAAGGGCTACCACAGCAGGGATAACCCACAGGTGATGACTGCAACAGTGAAACACGAAGAACATCAAGAGCTAGTGGGTGCATAAAGTACAGTTTTGTACCTACCATAAATGTAGATGTCCGATAGATATGCAACTGCAGTCATAACATATGGGTTGTCCTGCCTCAGGCAGCCCTCGGTTGGCCGGACTCCAAAGTCTGGGTCCGACGCCGGCTGATGTCGCATTTCTCTCCGACGTCAGAGAGCTGGAGTACATAAGCATCAGCCAACGCCATTTTCTTCAGTGTTTCTTGCCCCAGATGACAGGTGCCCTCCTAGGAAGGCTGTAATCAAATTGGAAGACAAAAACAGGATTCCAGACAAATAAGTAAGCAATAAACAGATACACCATAACAGATATCCCCAGCTAAGAGAAACAGGGATAGGAGTGGACCCAAGGCATAGAGGGGTATGGAGGGAGGGAAAATCCGACTGCAGTTGCATATCTATCGGACATCTACATTTACGGTAGGTACAAATCTGTACTATGTCCTTCAAGAATGCAACTGCAGTCATAACATATGGGTTGAATACCATAGCTTAGCTGGGGGAGGAGGAATGCTCTAGGAAAGAGATGGTGTGGCAATCAAACCCTGCAGGACTGCCGAAGCAAAGCCTGCTCTGGATCTGGAATATAAAGGGAGATTGTAGTGTTTGGAGAATGTATGCACGGAGCTCCATGTAGCAGCTTCTAGAATGTCTTTTGTAGGCACCCCTCTTAAGAATGCTGTAGAGGTGGCTGTAGCTCTGGTGGAGTGTGGTCTGACATTGGCTGGAACATTCTTCCCATGGAAGGAATAACAAAATCTGATGCAATGTCCAATCCATTTTGAAATAGTCTGTTTGGAAATTGCTTTTCCTTGTACTCCAGGGGCGTAAGCTACAAAAAGCTGATCAGACTTCCTACTGGTCTTGGTTCTGTCCAGGTAGTAGCAAAGTTGTCTGTGAATGTCCAAGGTATGCAACAGTCTTTCCCCTTTGCTCTCAGGATTGGGGAAGAAAGTAGGCAGGTGAATAGCTTGATTTAAAGAAACCCTAGATACCACCTTTGGCATAAAAGTAGGGTTGGTTCTTAAGGAGACCCTGTCTCTGTGAAAGATTATGAACGGTGGTGTTGCGAAACCCTTCTTGCTGAGGTAACTGCCAAAAGGAAAGCTATCTTCCATGATAAAAATTGTAAGTCCACTGAAGCTGCTGGCTCAAAGGGAGGTAGAGTCAGTTTTTCTAGGACAAAGTTGAAGTCCCAAGCTGGCACTGGAGCCTTTCTTGGTGGCTTAATGTTCTTGATTCCCCTGAGGAATTGCCTTAACAAAGGATGTGAAAACACAGACGGATCAGTGTTATATCTAGCTGAGATAGCTGAAGCATGTATCTTTATGGTAGAATATGAGAGTCCATTCTGTAGCATATCTGCCAAATATTCCAGGATGAGTGGGATATTCAATAATGATGCATCATGTCCCTTGCTGGTATTCCAAATGCTGAATCTCTTCCATTTTGCTAAGTAAACCTTTCTGGTGGATGGTCTTTGAGCTTCTGTTAATATCCGCTGAACTTCCTTGGAGAGAGATAGATTGAGATTATTCATGGGATCTCCCATGCTGTTAGCTGCAGTGTCTGAAGGTTTGGATGCACTGTTTTGAAGTTGTGTTGAGTCAAAAGTAGGGGCCATTGGGGAAGGGCCCACTTTTTGTTGTGACATATGCTCCGTAGTAGTGGGTACCAGTGTTGTCTTGGCCAGTCTGGAGCTATTAGGATCCCCTTGGGCCTCTCTGCTTTGATCTTTAGTAATACTGTGGTCATCAGTGGCAGAGGTGGGAATGCATAGATTTTTAGTAAGTTCCAGTTGAATGAAAGAGCATCTATTTTCCAAGCTTGTGGATGGTATGTCCTTGAACAGAATTTTTGTAGATGATGGTTGAGGTGGGAGGCAAATAGGTCTACTTCTGGCCTGCCCCATGTCGAGGTGAGTTGTGTGAAGATTTTCGGATGTAACCTCCACTCGTGTGGATCTATGAAATTCCTGCTTAGGCTGTCCGCCAGCACACTCTCTTTGCCTGGAACAAACTGGGATTGCAACTGTATGTTTAGGCTCAGTGATTTTTCCCAAAGATTCATTGTCAGTCTGCAAAGGGGGTAGGAATGGGTGCCCCTTGCTTGTTTATGTACCACATCACAGTGGTGTTGTCTGTCCGTATCAGTAGATGGCCTTGCTGAAGTTGTTGTCGAAAGGCCTCGATGGCATGCATTACTGCCAGCATTTCCTTTTGGTTTATATGCAGATGTGTTTCCTTTGGAGACCATTGTCCTTGTATACATCTGCCCTCCATGTGCACCCCCATCCAAGGTCTGAGGCGTCTGTGGTCATGGTCTGTGTTATCTGAGGTTTTTTGAATGACATACCTGTGTTTGCCCGGCTTACCGAGGCCCACCATAGGAATTCCTTTTGTAGGCATGGAATGAGTGGTATGGTTGTCTCTAGGTTGTTGCTGTGCTGAGACCATAGGCTTTTTAGGTACCATTGAAGCTTTCTCATGTGTAGTCTTGCTAATGGAACCAGGAGAATGCAGGATGCCATGTAACCCAGGGCCTGTAGGAATCTCCTTGCAGTCATCTGGGTGAGTTTTGCCAAAACTTTGAAATAATGAGTTAACTTCTTTTGCTTGTCTTCTGTCAAGTAAGCCATTTGAGAGGCTGTGTCTAGATTGGCTCCTAAGAAGGTTATTTGCTGGGATGGCTGAAGTCTTGACTTTTGGAAGTTGACTGTGTATCCCAGAGCCTGTAGCAATTGTATGACATAGTTCAAGTTTTTTGTCAAAAGCAATTTGTCATCCGCTTGTATGAGGCAGTCGTCCAGGTATGGGTAAATTTGGATCCACTGGAGCCTGCAATGAGCAATTACTAAAGCCAGGCATTTTGTAAATACTCTGGGCGCAGTAGATAAGCCAAATGGCAATGCTGAGAATTGATAATGCTCTGGCCCTGCAAGAAATCTGAGGTATCCTCTGCAGCTGTGTCTGATAGGGACATGCAGGTATGCCTCCTTGAGTAATCAGCCAAGACCCCTTGCCCAGCATGGGAAGGAGTTGCTGTAGAGTCAGCATTTTGAACTTTGGTACTATGAGAAAAGTGTTTAATGCGGACAAATCCAGTATTGGTCTCCATTGAGTTTCTTTTCTTGGAACAAGGAACAGTCTCGAGTAAAACCCCTGGCCTTGTTCTTGTTGTGGAACTTTTTCTATTGCTTTGATCTGAGCAAGCAGAGAAATTTGTTTGATAGCCTCTGCCCTCTGGTTTTGTGGTAGGTTTGGCATGCCTTGTTTTCTTGGTAAGGTATGAAAGTGGAACCTGTAACCTTGGTCTATAATGTCCAAAATCCATTTGTCCATTGTCAATCTGTGCCAATTGTCTGAAAACAGAGATAATTTTCCGCCCAAGGGAGCTTCTATTTGCTCCTTGGTCAGCGGAAGTAGAGGAAAGTCATTGAGATTGTCCCTGTGGGGCAGGGGAGACCCCTGTGTCACTTCTTTGGTTTGCTGGTTGCCATTGTCGTCCCCTGTAAGAACCTCTGTATTGTCCTCTTCCTCGGCCACGCCTGTTTTTACCCCTTTGAAATTTTTCAGGATTAGGAAAGGACCAGTTTTTAGAAGGCCAATTCCTGCTGAATCTGGGTGGCTGAACCTGGAGGAAATCTTTGACCATCTGAACTGATTTTGCTTTTTCCTCGATGGACTTTAACACATCTTTAGCATTAGTACCAAAAAGCTTGTTCTTTTCCAAAGGTGCATCAAGAAGTTTTGCCTTAACATGATCTGGTAGAGGTTGTTCTTTTAACCATGCATGTCTACGAATGACTGCCCCTATCATAGCTGCCCTACATGAAGCTTCCAATGCATCATATCCACACTGCAGAAAGTGATTGCTGACTTGCTGAGAATTATGTACAGCTTCCTGCAAAGACTTCCTGTCTAAAGGTTCAGGAGAGGCCAATGTTTTCTGTAAATCATCTAACAGGTAATCCTGATATTGAAACATATGAAAGAGGCAATTCAGAGCTCTCATAGACAAAGTAGTGGAGGTGTAGACCTTTTTCCCGCATCTCTCTAATGACCTAGCTTCCCTGTTGGAAGGCAAGGGATTTTTGGAGGTGGATGCTGAAACCCCTTTAGGTCCCTGAGAAATAGTTTCTAAATCAACAGCATGGGCCCTAAAAAAATGAGAATGTGTTTCTGGGACCCTATAATATCTGTCTGGCTTGGCTGGGGCAGGAGGAAGAGTATCCGGGGTAACACTGGAGTCAGAGTATAGGTCATCCAAAACATCAAGCACAGGAGGTACAGCCAGGGGCCTGTGTTGGGGCTTTTTAAGGAAGGTTCGAAGGCGCTCTCTGGAATCAGAATATTCCTGGCCTTGCCACTTAAAATGTTCCCTCATGGTATGCAGAACTTCCCCAAAAGAAATATCCTCAGGAGGGGAGGCCGAAGGGATGGAATCCTCTGCATCCGAGTCCTCATAGGTCTGGAAGGGCTCTTCCTGGCCATCTGAGTGAACAGAGTCCTCAGAATCTTCATCTGAAGGGATAGGGTCAGAGGGTTCAACCCGGGGCCTCTTATCAGGAGGAGGCTGGGATCCTCTCTCAGGATGGGCCTGTGAACCTCTAATCATGGAAATTAAGTCTGCGGCCATAGTCATGATTTGTGTTTCAGGAGTAGGCTGAGGTAAGGCCTTAACAGTAAGGTGCTTGGTCTTGCTGGCTGCCTTAGCACGTGTGTAGGCCTTAATAGACATGGCTATAGGAGGCCTAGCATCTCCACGTGCAGGCGTGACGTTATCTACAGCAATGGTCTCGGGCATTTCCTCGGTTTCAGTATCCGGAAGAAAATCTATAACTGGCGTCGGTGTGGTCTCCAGTATCGGAGGTGTCGGTAAAGCGGTGTCTTCGTTCGGAGCGGTGAAATAACCATCTCAGGGGGAACCAGAGCACTCGCGGTAGGTTTTGGCGTGGAGTCGGCGGAAGACGCGGGCCGAGGATGTTGGTCCCGGTCTTTTCGTTTCTTAGGAGTCTGCAATGTCGGAAGTTCCGACGGCATTGTATAAGCAAATTTATCGCTGAAAAAGTCTTCAGCGAACTCCGCCCGGCGCCTAAGAGTGCGCTTATTGAAGCGAGCACAAGCGACACAGGCCGAGACGTCATGGTCTGGGCCAAGGCAAGGAAGACAGTAAGAGTGGAAATCCTTATGAGGTATTTGTTTACCACAAGACAGACAATTGTTAACTTTTTCAGTAAATTCTGACATCGGCTGAGGCAAGAAAGGTCCCCAACGGGGTTCTTAGCTTTTTTGATGACTTCGGATTTGAAGAATACAGGAGCTGACCGACCGGCACTTGCGAACTGCTTCTGCTTCGGGCACCGCGCGGCAAGAAAGACTGAAGAAAATGGTGTCGGCTGATGCTTATGTACTCCAGCTGCTCTGACGGAGAGAAATGCGACATCAGCCGACGTCGGACCCAGACTTTGGAATCCGGCCGACCGAGGGCTGCCTGAGGCAGGACAACCCATATGTAATGACTGCAGTTGCATTCTTGAAGGACATCTTTACGAAAAAGAAATGTATGTAAAGTAGTCAGATGGGATATTAAAATGTCAGCTCAGAAATATAATCAGTACCATCATCTCATGCAAAGGTGATGATAAAGGTTTCCAAATGTCAAGAACAACACAAAGTCTGCGTGAAAAAAAATCTTTTCAGTGTTTGAACTCAATGTTTCCATATATTTAAGACTACAATCAGTAACTAAAAAGCAAAAAAAAAAAAAAAATACACAAATGTGCCTTACCTATGTAGTTGTTAAGTTGCATTTACACATAACAGCACATTTGAATTCTTCACTGCTGCAACAGCCTATTGGTCATAGACTGCCAAGGATGCAGCACCTAGACAGCTTCCCAAAGCTCTAACCCCTCCCATACAGTTACTTTGCCTCCATTTGGAGGGGACTATAAACTCAGCCAGTGTGACTTTCTTCAGGACTTTCTTGCCCTAAAACTGAAAAAAGGTGAATTCACCCTGAAAAAAAACTACAGTAACTAATGAAAGAACTAACAACCATCATCACCACCATCACCTCAACAATAAAAGTTTGTAACCCATACCAACTATGCACAAGAAGGGCAGATGGTGGGTGGGTGTGACTACTACAACACTGAAGAATCCAAAAATCTACTGTTTTGGGTAACTGCAACTTACACAACTGTATTACATTCCTCATTCTCACTGCTGCAGTAACCTACAAGGAGTTCGCAAAGCTTACCCAACCTGGAAAGAGGAAGGATAAGGCTCCAGGAGTCCTAGGAGGATGGTCCTTGCAAAGCCAGCTCTGGACCGAGAGAAGGAATCTAGTTTATCATGCTTTGTAAATATATGGATGGAGGACCAAGTCACTACCTCTATAATACTTCTAGAGTCTACCCTTTCCAATATGCCATCAAAGAAACTAAGGCCCTGGTAGAATGGGCCATAACACTGTCTGGAATAGCTTTGTCATGGTGGGAGTAACAAAACACAATAGCTGAGGGCAACCATCTACAGAGAGTCTGTCTAGACATGTTTGACCTTTCTTAGTTGCAAGAGAAGAAATAAATAGCTGGTCAGCTCTCCCAAATAACTTTATTCTGTCAAGGTAGTACCAGAGTTGACTATGCACATCCAAAGTATGAAGAATCGGTTCTCCCTCTATTTGTTTTTTTAACATCTTTTTCAGAAACTGCATAATCAAAAACAAGGAGGGAAGAAAGAGGGAGATGCATGGGTAGACAAGATGAAATGGCCACCAGATACACTGTGACAGAGGCATACAAAAGGCCAGAGGATAGTAACTCTCACAAACATTTGAGTATCCAGGGTGCAAACTCCCTAAAGGAACCCTGGTTACTGGCTAGGCACCAACTAAAAAATCTTTTCTATTTCTCAATATATGACTTTCTAGTAGCAGGCTTTCGTGCTTCCTTTAGTACCTGCTGCATGTCCTTGTGAAAAAGGTGCCTAAAAGGTATCAAAGCTGAAACATCCAGGCAGTCGGTTGCAGCTACTTGATGACGGGATGCATAGCTGGCCTTAGGCATAGGCCAACTAGGTGGCCACCTAGGCAGGTCTAGCAGGGGTGCTTTTCCAGTATTTATTTGGTGTAGGTAGACCAGGACGGGGATAATGGGTGGTGTGTGTGTGTGTGTGGGGGGGGGTGCCTTGAAGCCCTTTTGCCTAGGGCGCAAGTTGTCCTAAGGCCACTCCTGAGCCGGGATGTATCAAACTCCCTCTGTCCTGCGTGAGTTGATCCAATCTATGAAGAAGCATGTGGTAACTGTCCTTGTTAAATTCCATAATAAGGGAGAATCAATTTTGCCTAGGCCAAAAGAATGTCACCACAGTAATTTTTAGTAAACCTTTGAGACTCTTCAAGAGTCACCACAGTGATTTTTAGTAAATCTTTCTCAGTCTTTGATTTTTAGTAAATCTTTCTGAATTTTCAAGTTCCTTGAAGATCTCTGGAAAGTGTGGAAAGCAAAAAAGGAACATTCCCAACCAAGGGAATGAAAAAGCATCTGTTCTCAGAATTTGTCTAGTTGTCTGTTTTGCAAGGAGGTGAACAGATCTATATAGTGTGTTCCTAACATCTGCATGATTCCTGGAATATCTCTGATTTGAGCTATGACTAAAAAGGGTTTATCGTGGAACTGCTGTTTGTCTGCTGCTATGCATTCCTGTGGCAGAATGTAGGAAAGCTTGAAGAGGTAGGAAATGCTCAACAGCTAACTCCCAAGCAATAACTTCCAAACGTCAGAAAGGGTATGACTTGGTACCCCCCTTTTAAGTACCACATCACTGTGGTGTTATCTAGAACCACTTGAAGAAGGCCTGGTTAACACAGCTGATGTACAGCTTTTACTGCATGAATTACAGCCAGCATTTCCTTAACACATGTGCTATGATCTGTCTAACTTGGACCTTGCACCTTCACCCCCCGAATGTGAAGAGTCTGTCAGAACAGATTGTGCTGGCATGTGAAGAGATAAAAGGAAGCCCTGGTAAAGAACCATCTGACCCCTCCATCCCTAAAGTTCTGACTTTAGAAAGCCCAGCACTGATATCTGAAACTCTAGAGATGATGGGTCCACATGTTTTTCAGGAACTTTGAATCTTTCTCATGTGTAGCCTTGCAAGTGGCATCACTGAGATCACAGAAGCCGTAAGGGCAAATATTCTGAGGAATTCTCTAGATGGAGCTTGGGACAGATGAGAAAAGTTCAAAAATACTTCTCTGTATGCGTCCACCTTATCTTGGGGGGTAAAAAGTTTTTTTTTTTGCAAGTGTCCATAAGGCACCCTATGAAAATTAATCCTGTGTAACAGAATCAGTAAGAATTTCTGTAAGTTTATCTGAAACACAGATGGGTTAAAGGAGGAGGAGACCATTAAGGGCTCCTGCCATCTGGATAAGGACTCTGTACAAATAAGCAAGTCATCTAAATAAGGAAACATGTGGATACCCTGCTCTACAGTGAGCCACCACTGGGGCTAGACACTTGGTAAACACTCTTGCTGCAGTAGACAGCACACAGAGTATTGCACAGAACTGATAATGTAAACCAGATATGGAAAATCTTAAGAATCTTCTGAATTTGTGTGGCACTGGAATGTGATGGCAAGCATCCCTGAGATCTAAGGTTACCATAAAACAGTGTTCTGGGAGCAGTGATAACATTTACTGAATATTCAATATCTTGAATTCTGAAACCTTCACACAGACTGAAAAAGGCCAGACCCAAAGGTGGTATCCATGAGTGTTCCTTTCTTCGGACCATAAACATTCTGGAATAAAAGCTCTTTCCCAAGTGTTCTGCAGAAACAAGTTCTTTGCCACTTGTTCTAACATGGTGGAGCACTCAAGGTAACAATTCTGCTTAGTTGGGAGAGTGAAAGGGATTCCTCTTGAAAGGAGGAAGAGACTATCCACTGACAGCTATAACCCTCCTGAATCACCTTCAAAACCCAAGCCTGAAATTATCTGATGCCAAGCAGGGGCACCGAGGATTAGATACTGTGGAAGGGAAGTAGGGGTGAGAGAAGGGGGAAAGGTGACCAGGTCTGTGGCATACTCATTCTAACGCTTGAGTCTGAAACGAAGTAGAAACAAGTAGGGGATAAAACAAAATACCGAAAACTAGTAACATCAATAAAAATCCACTACTGAGACGAACAAGCTCAATTGACCAACTCCAGAAAGGAAGCCACAAAGGTTTTATTAAACCAGCAAAGAACTTTAAGAACAAGAATTAACTGTTTGCTTTTTGTCTGTAATGAAACAGGGCACAAGTCTTCAGAACCTATTGAAATGGTCTTAGAAGCACCAAATATATACCCTTAGTTAATTATTTAAATGAAACTGGATGAAAATTAAGTAATGAGATTAAACAATTAAACACATTTTTTTAAAAGAAACTGTGCTGTGACATATTATTAGCCCTAATGTATTTTTCTAAAACATTCATGTGAAACTTTAAAAAAAAACTATTACTAAAAACATTTTTAAGATAATACAAAAGGTTATAACCTTAATGTATAAAATGTGAAAATATAAAAGTATAGGCAATATCTTTGTGAAAGATGTCACACTGCTATGACATTTCCAAGCATAACGAAAACAACACACTGTACAGACATTTTATTCAATGTTGAGATTTTATGTGATTTTTATTTTCTAATTTAGAAAAAGTTTCACTGAGCCCTAGAGGGGGACCCTGCAAGGACACTTTAGAAGTCAAAGAATTGGCAGGATTATAAGATTAGATGCCACACATACACCTGGCATTAATGATTATATCTCTATAGTACCTATACTTAAGAAAAAGACTCAAATTATAATTTAGTTTTAACTAGTGAAGTCTTATTCTAGATTAATTATTTCATAATTTTTAATAAACTTTTATCAATGTTGTTTTTTTTATAGTCCAATATGCTTTCCCAAACATATTGTCGATACTTTTATATCCAGTAAAGAGACAAGGCTTTGAGACAATCAACCTGTTTCCAAGAAAATACATCTCTTAGCCTGGAAATAGTCTCAGAAAAAGAGAAAGTTTCCATGGGGACAACTTCAGACTCACTATCCAGTGAATTAGTCTTGGGCTACAGAAACCCTGATGTGACATAACCCTTTCACTGTCAACTTCAGACTCGTCATAAAATGCATCCTGTTCCTTAGAAGAAGGGGCACTAATACCAGGAGAATGCAAATAGCACCCAGCAATGACCGACTGTAATAGACTCCTGGCCAGAGTAATATTTTTACTGACAGAAACCATTTCTTTATTATAAATGTCTCTCCATATCCAAAATGGATAGTTCTCCCATGCCCAAGCAAGACACAAACAGCCAAACAGGAGTTGTCTATCCCTGGCTAGCAGTGGCCAGAAAGGCTACACCAGAGGAATATGAGGAAATAGTGCTCTAAGAAACTAGCAATGGCCAATGCAGTGTCACCCACAACTGGCTGAAGCATGTGAAGTGCCGCATGGGAGGCCCAAATATATGCTTTACCTGTGAAGAAGGGAGAACCATTGTTGCCTGGGCCAAAAGGGAGTCACCACGATGATTTTGGGGGATTCCTTCAGAAGTACCCTGGATATCAGTGGCAAGGGTTCCAAGGAAAATAAATGAAATCTGTCTTCTAGGCCTTCTTGCATGGAGTCATGGAGCAGAATTTTGACTGCTGATTTTTCAAAAGAGAAGGCAAAAAGGTCTATTCAAGAAACTTCTCAAAGATGGATCAATCCTTGGAAGACTCCGATTTATTTTCTCGCTCACAAGTGTCTGCTTTTGTGCTGCTCAGCTTGTCTGAGACACAAC
Source organism: Protopterus annectens (assembly GCF_019279795.1). Taxonomy (NCBI): domain Eukaryota; kingdom Metazoa; phylum Chordata; order Ceratodontiformes; family Protopteridae; genus Protopterus; species Protopterus annectens. Next base: position 532,963,953 of record NC_056741.1, read on the forward strand.
TTTGCTCTGACAGAATGTAGGATGCCTGTAAAGCAAGATTGTGCTATAAAGCCATATTCCATGCTAACATGTCCAGTATGCTTAGGGATAAGATCTGGCCTCCCCTTGTTTGTGTGCCACATCACTGTGGTATTGAGTGGAACTACTTGAACAGGTCCTGGAAACCTGGGAACAAAAGGTCATCCAAAGAGTTGAGTGTTTTGATAAGAGCAAGCAACTTTTTATGTTTAGATGCCTTTATCTGTCTTAGTTGTCCCAGATACCTTGACTTTTATCCCCCCTTGATACTGCTCCACAAGCAGTCTGAGGCATCTGTGATAACTGCTCTGGGGTAGAAAGGAAGAAGGGGAGACCTGGATTCAGGGATATCTGATGTATTTACCAAGTGAGACCTCTTCTCACAAATCTCTGAACTGAGATTTGAAAAGATAATGGGTGTTGGTGCTGGGGAGAAAGATTTCAGATAACCACTGTATCTTCCTCATATGGAGTCTTGCCAGATGTAGCATGAGAATCATAGATACCATGAAAGCTAGAATCTTGTGACACTGCCCTGCAGTGACCAAAACCTGAGTGGAAAACTCCTGAAACAGATCTAAAAAACATCTATTTTTTTTTCCTACGGAAGAAAAGCTCTTTTTGTACTGAAGTGACTAGCAGATACCCTAGAAACACAATCCTGTGTGATGGAGTCACAAAAAACTTTTGAAAGTTTTCTATGCATCCTAGCCAGTGTAGGATGTCTTTCACCCAAGACAGATTCCGAAACTTTGAAAAAGACTCTGCATAGATAAGCAAGTCATCTAATATAGAAAAAACGTGGACACCCTGAAGCCTGCAATAGGCTATGTCAGTAGCTAGACATTTTGTAAACACTTTTGAAGCAGTGGGTAGATTAAAGGGTAAGGCAGAGAACTGATAATGTGCACCAGACACATAAAACCTTAAACTCCAGAAATCTGAATGAATAGGAATCTGATGAAAAGCAGCTTTTACATATAAAGTTACTAAAAAATCAAACACTTAAAAGAGGAAGAATGAGTAACAGGTTGTGAAGTGAAAACATTTTGAACTTGGCACTACCACAAACTAGTTTAGGAAAGAAAGATCCAGAACTGGCCTCCAGGCATTTTCTTTGGAACTAAAAACATTCTTGAATAAATTCCTTCCCCATTTGGGAAGAAGGACTATTACCCCTTGTGACAGCATGTGTGGCAGGATAGGAGGAAATAGAAGGGATTGGCCTGACACATTTGTGAAGGAATTCCCTGAAAAGCAGAAAGTTCTTCCCACTGCTATCTGTAGCCTTGTTGAATAGGCCTCAGAACCCATTTGCCAGAAAAAATATGCTGCCAAGGTCATAAATGGGTATTCAGACTTTCTAGAGGGATAAGACACTGATGGGGGCAAGGTCCCTTATATAATCATTCTGCCTCATTCAACTGTCCTTTGTTTGGGAGGAGGTCCTACTTTATTTTTGGAACCTCCCTGCACTGCATTTTAAAGTCTGCTTACCAGCAGCATACTGCTGAGACTGTATTTTGTTTCTTGCCAAAACTGGATGATGAAGCATAAAATCCATTGGAAAACTTTGGAGAAAGAAGGCTGAAAAATCTGAGAGATTCCCTGAATTAGTTTACCTCTCTCATCACATTTTTTGATAATCTCTGCAGCAGAGGGTCCAAACCCTAAGTCACTTACCCAAGGAAGAATTCAAAATCTCTCCCTCTCTCGCTTTTTTTTTTTACATCTTCTGGGGGTTCTGTGAATGCAGTGAGGCAAACCTCCTTAACACAGTACCAGTGGCAACAGCCCTGGATGCAGCATATACAGTCTCATATACACACTTTAAACAATAACAGACACCTAAGAAATTGAAGAAACTAACCATACACAGTAGATTTTCCTCACAAGAAGAAACTGCAGATAAAGTGTTCATCATACCCAGTCAGAATAAACATTAATGTATGAGCCTGACAATTTAAATTTCTAAAAAGTAAAGTTACAGAAGCATACACTTTTTCCCCAAAACTTATAACAGCTTTACCCTGGCTGAAGGGGAAGGATAAGAATTAACAAAATGTCTGGCAGCAGATGGAATAAAGAATAGCTGTGTAGAAACTTACCATAACGACAGATGTTCTTCTCTTTTCTGTTGCAGTATTCTTAACATGAGGGAGATCTCTGTAGTAGGTGACCAGAACATCGGCCAGTATACAAATGTCTTTCACTACTACAGGATGCATGGTACGTCGCATGTACGCTGGTGTCGTATGTCGGCCATAAAAATGGCATATGCACACATCTACCTCAGAACTGAACGCCCCAGGAGGAAGCCAGCATAAGGAAAGTAGGGTATGACCATCCAGGGAAAGGAACAAAAAGACCAGAGGGAAGGAAGGAGGGAATGGAATACTGCAACACAGAAGAGAAGGCCATCTATCGTTATGGCAAGTTTTCACACAACTATTCTATGTCCATCTACTCATCTGCTGCAGTACTCTTAACATGAGGGAGAGCACACAAGCTCGTGAGGAAAGGGTGAAATGCCAGTTGAGCTCTCCAGGAAACCATGGAGTATGGCTCTGGCAAATCCTGCCCTGGACCTAGACATGCTGTCCAATTAGTAATACTTAGTGAAGGTATGTACAGAAGTCCATGTAGCTGCTTCAAGAATAAAGCTAGTGTTCAATCCTTTGAAGAAGGCATCTGATGAAGCTACAGCCCTAGTGGAATGGGCCTTTACAGAAGTAGGGGTTTTACCATGTTTCACATAACAGAATGAAATAGCCTTAGAAACCTAAGTAGAAATAATCTGCTTGGAAACATGCAATCCCATAGCCCAGGGATGATAGGAAACAAAAAGCTGGCCTGATTTCTTAATAGCTTTGGTCTTGTCTCGTTAAAATCTAAGCTGCCTAGGAACATCCACGGTGTGCAATGCCTTCTCACTAGAAATCTGTGGAGAAGGGTAGAAGGTAGGTAAATAAATGGATTGGTCAAGTGACAATTCATTGGCTACCTTGGGAATAAAAGGGCTGGTACGCAAGGACATCCTGTCTTTATGGAAAACCAAAAAGGGGGGAAGAGACCAACTCTTCAGTTAGGTTTCCCATCCACCCTCCCTGTTTTTGTTTTGGTGTTAATCTTAGTGGCTTTGAAACTGCCCGCCCATCTTGTAAATTTGTGTTTGGATACTCCTTCTGGGCCCATCTCATTTGCTCACTCAACTGTGCAGTGAGATCATATTCTGATTTCAGGCACTCCTACTGTGTACAAAGAGGGCATCTGGGAAAGAGAACAAAACAAAAAAAAAAATTAAAGCTTGTTTCCTGCCTTTCCTGTTAAGTGGTCTAGACTGTTTGTAGGCTTCTGCGCCCCCAAGCCCTTCTGTGTTGGAGGGAAGCCTTCTAGCTTACTTTTGCTTCTTATAACTAGCCAGTTTTCTAGTTTCAGCACTCAAATCTGTTTCTTTGAACTCAGCACTTGTTCAGAACTCATTGTAAGCACTACAAAAGCTGCAAATTGCTACAGCACTCAACTTTCCTCACTTGTCTAGTGGAAAGCAGTTTTTAGTACTTAACAAATAAGCACTTATCCAGGCATAACAAACGAAGAGCTCCCTCAGGGTAAGGTACCTGCTGAACCCAGAAGTCGTCAAAATAAAGAATGTAAAGCTGCAGGTACTCCACAACAATCGAAGCCAACCAGTCCTTTAGATGAAAAATAAAATTCTTTATTCAATAAAGGTTAGTAAGCGCTTTCACGTCTACAACGGACGCTTCATCAGACTTAAATTAAAAACAGTTCATACTGAATGTTTAAATATCCAGCACTTGAACACATGAACCAATAAAAAAACAAACTGAATTCACTGTCATGAATAATTAAACAAAACAAGCTTATAGTAAACAGTCATTAAAAACGCCATGCTTATAATCACATCCAAGACTGAATACATAAAATATGGATATACAGAAAATGGATATATAAAAAATAGGTATGTATATATATACATGAACATAACTATCTAACCCTATTTAGTAATTCCTTAGAAGAAGAAATATAGCAACATAATGCTATATAGACTAGCTGAAGTTTTAAACTAAGTATATTCAACTGCCATATATAGGCAATATAGACACTATCTTATGTATAGCCATTACAAAACAATATCAATGTTTCAAAGCACGATCAAGGAGAAAGGGCTACAAGCTAACCCTATCATTAAGACCATGCCCAACATCTGCCTGTAGTCTAATGATCCACCTGATCTCTTCTTTCTCAGTAAAATTACTAGTATTCCCTAATCTCATAGTTGTATGTATCAATTCTAGAACTAAAAACTCAAAAGTATGTGTAGTACCTTGCGATAAGACATGTTTTGCTAAAGCATTAGTCTCATTCTCCCTATTAATAGCATACAAGTGTTCTCTAATTCTCTCCCTAAGGGTCCTATTAGTCTTCCCCACATAGAATCTATTACATCTGCAACAAACAGCAAGATATACTAGATTCCGTGTTCTACAATCCGCATAGTGATCAAACTTTTAAGTCACTTTCGTATCTGGATGTTCAAAATTAGTTTTACTCGATATAAAGGTGCACTGATTGCAATTCCGACATGGGAACGTGCCTTTCCTTGTTGATGATAATCTGTTATCTGCTCGTCTCTCATAGCATAACATATTTTTTAAGGACTTAGTGTTCCTATAACAAAAACTGGGATGAGGACCAATTAGTGCCTTAAGTCTGTCATCTAACTGTAAAATACCCCAGTTCTTCCTTATAACATCTGTTATGCTCTTATTCTTGTTAGTATAAGTGATGACCATCCTCTTATTATGTTCAATCAACTTCTCTTGTTTAATGTGTGTATCTTTATTTCTGTGAATATATGGTGTAGCCGTACCCTCACGTTCCACTTGTTGTAAAGCTGATAAATCTTTATCTCTATAACCTCTACAACTCAAATCATTTCGTAAATCTACTAATGCTGCTTCAAATACCAAATTTTCACTTGTTAAACGGGAGCATTGTGTAGCTTGGTTCTTTACAATATTTTTATGCATGTGAGAAGGATGCATGCTGTCTCGATGCAAAAATGCATTCCTCCTACATGGTTTCCTGTAGATTTCACTGTCCAATCTCCCATTGTGTTTCTTAAGGGTAACATCTAAAAAGTTTATCTGATCACGTGACCTCTCTCCAGTCAATCTCAAAAACGTGGTGGAATTATTGATATAAACTAAAAACTCATCTAGGGTTACTAAATCGCCACTCCAAACAAGAAAGAGGTCATCAACAAAACGTTTATAATATTTAATGTACACAGAATATAAATCATGTGCTAAGATATATGTAGATTCCCAATAAGCTAGTACCAGGTTAGCATACGAATTGGCACAAGACGTGCCCATAGCAACCCCCATTGTTTGTAAATGGTATTTGCTATTGTATAAAAAAAAAATATTTTCCAGTACTAACTCCATTAACATAGTGATCCTAATGACTATTAGTGGTAAAACCTTTTTCAAGAAGGAACAACCTTAAAAAGTCAACTCCTATGTTGTTAGGTATACTAGTAAACAATATCCAGGCATGTCTAAGGGTCAGCTCCCAGTGATTTCTCCTGTCTACCTGATGAATCTGGGCATCTTGGGGCAATGCAGCAATTGCCTCATGTACACAGACAACCCTCTCCTCCTACCACCCAACACTACAATCTGTGACAGATGCACTTATATAGCCAAACTGGAAGCAAAGCTATCTTCACCCAAGACTGGACTAGACAGTCAAGAGGAGAAGATAAACACTTGCACAACACCACACATCACATAGTCCCTCAAAACCTACACCACCAAAACACACACATAGAAACACAAAACACACACCTACATTTGCAGAGGCTCTCAATAAAAACCTGTCCAAGCATCAGGGACATCCAAAGCATAAACGCAAGCAAACTCCACCCCCAACACAACGCAAATGACACATAGCCCACAAACTCAGTGTGCCACTCAACCACAGCCCATAAGGCATAACAACGTATCCAATACTCTAGTCATAGGTGAGTCTATAGTCAGGCACACTGATGTTCCACTCACTAGACTAAACAAGGAGAAAGTTACTGTCAGCTGCCTGTCAGGTGCCAGGATCCGCCACATAACGCATGCACTCAGGTCACTCCACAATAAGTACAAATATGACACTGTCATTGTCCATATTGGTGTACCTCCCTGGACTACATGAAAAGAGACATGGAGGAGCTCTCCGATCTTGTATCCCAGGCAGGTATGACCCTAACCCTGAGTAGCATCCTGCCATCACCCAGAATGATACCACAGTACAAGGACAAAATGGTTGACTTCAACAATTGGCTAAGCTTCTGGTGTCATTCTAAGGGGATCCAGTATTTGTCTGCCTGGGACGACATGATTGACAGTCCACGATACTTTGCCAGAGATGGCCTGCACCTGTCGCCCTTAGGATTCCGGATACTAGCTAAGGCTCTTGCCACCCCTATAGTGCTTTTTTTTAGGCAAGGTTCAAATGACAAATTCACCACCGTAACAGGTACAAGCAAGCAAAACCTGAGGGTAATGCTACTCAATGCTACAAGTCTAAACCTCAAAATGCACTCACTCGAGGCTCTCCTTAAAATGGAGAACACTGACATCTGTGCAGTGACAGAGACCTGGTTCAAAGCTCCAGAGAGCACCCCTGCATTACCAGGCTTCAATTCATACCACACCTTTCGGCCACCTAACCCAGAAAGCAGCACTAAAGGCGGAGGCGTGTCCATATCCATTAAGGATATCCACACCTCCAGGCTAGTTGCACAGCATAATGCATCCGAGATTATCCAAGTGCAACTAACTCTGGGCAAGACCGCAGTCCAAATTGTAGCTTGCTATAGACCCCCTACCATGCCCCAGGATTCACACTCCTCATTTCTTGATACACTGGAAAGTATTAGGGTACAACCCAACACCCTAATAATGGGCGATTTCAACTACCCCACCATTAACTGGGAAAACTACTAATGTACCAACTCTTTTGCTCAACGTTTTCTAGAATTCATAAATTCCAATGCCTTGGATCAACTTATTCACACCCCCACCAAGGGCAGCAATATCCTAGACCTGGTCATTACCAACATGGGAAAACGGTGTTCCACACCAGAGGTCAATTCCTCGTTGGTCAGATCCGACCACAAGCTAATCAGCCTAGACATCCACATCCCACCCCCACCCCCAATTAGGGAAACCATCGTAAAAAACTCCTCCAAAGCCAACTTCACACTTCTTAAGACAGAAGTGGCAAACTTCTTGACACCCATGCAGACGGACAATAGAGGTATGACTGCCGAATCCTACACAAATGCACTTTATAAGCACTTACACGGGTGCATAGATCATGCTATCCTTAACAGAACCAAGATGTTATCCTCCAAAAAAAGGAAGCCAAACTGGTGGTCCTCTGCCATAAACAAACTCTACAACAGAAGAAAGAAACTGTTGCAAAAAAAGTAAAATCCCATGACTGGAGGAACTCCCTGGTCAACCTCAGTAAGAAGCTGAGATCCCTCATAAAATCCTCCAAAGCTAGTTACGAAAACAAAATTGCCACTGACTCTAAAGACAACCACAAAGCATTCTATAGCTATGTCAAGAATCTAAATGGGAACACTCAAATCTGCTCTGAGTTACAGCACAATGGCACGAAATATACAAACCCAACTGATATTGCCAACATCCTAGCAGATAGGTTCAGTGCTAACTTTACCCCCCTCTCACCCCCTAGAGAGCCCATCTCTATACCGGAAGAATGCAAAGTTCCTATAATCACGGCTGCACAGGTAAAAACACACTCTCCAAAGCCAACAACACAGCATCCATGGGACCTGACAATATCCCAGGCTGCGTTCTACACGAACTACAGAATGAAGTGGCACCCGACCTAAGTACCATGTTCAATCATAGCCTCACCTCAGGCTTTGTACCCACTGAATGGCGCACTGCGACGGTTATCCCACTCCACAAAGGGGGAGCCACGACAGACCCTGGGAACTACCGTCCCATTAGCCTGACGAGCCTGGTCTGCAAGGCCATGGAACGTATCATCGTGGAACTCATAAACAAAGACATTGGTAATCTCCAAACTCTGGACCCTACCCAGTTTGGATTTGTAAAAGGCAGATCATGTCTCCTAAACCTGATTGACTTCTTTGAAGCAGTCACCAAAGCCATAGATGAGGGTAAAATGGTTTACACAGCTTATCTAGATCTCCCCAAGGCTTCTGACACCACCCCCCACTCTGGAATTATAGATAAGCTCACTAAACTAGGTATAAATCCCTATGTCACAAGATGGGTTGCCAACTGGCTCACGGTCACTACCCACACTGTGAAAGTAATCCAAATCCGACATCAGACCAGTGACAAGTGGAGTACCACAGGGTTCAGTCCTGGGTCCTCTCCTGTTTGATATCTACTTCTTTGAAGTGTAAGCCAACACAGAAGGTCTTTGGCTAACAAAGTTTGCAGATGACTGCAAACTAGGAGCCATAATCAAAACTCCTAACGATGTGGACAAACTACAAAAGGGCCTCACTGAGACAGATACCTGGTGTCAAAGCCATGACCTGAAGCTCAATGCCAAAAAGTGTATTGTCATCCCCTTTGGTAAAAACTCTGTACCCATGAACTACCACATAGCTGGTAGTCTACTTAATGCCGAAAATGTGATAAGAGACCTTGGGACACAGGTGGACAGTAGTGTCTCTCCTTTGATAATCACATCGCCACAGTGGTCAGGAAATCCTTCTACGTGGCTCATCTCATCACAAAAGGATTCTCATCCAGAAAAAAAGAGGTCATCGTTCCCCTCTACTCATTAGATCCATTATAGAGTACAACGCCCTTTTTGGTATGTACCAAACAAGACATCTACAACAACTGGAAAGATCACAGAAATACCTCACAAAGAGGATTACTGGCCTCAAACAGATGCCCTATGCAGACAGTCTCAAAAAACTACAGCTTTACTCCATCGCATATCGCCTACTCAGGGGCGATCTCTGCCTAACATACAAAGCTATGTCAAACCCAGAGCTGTTGGACATGCTCCACTTAAAGAAACCCCAATCCCTCCGAGCTACACGCTCTAGGGACCTAAACCTTGCCACCACAATAAACAGAACATGCTGGAGGGATAGATTCCTGTCCCAAAGACTTCCCAAACTCTGGAACAGACTACCTATCTATGTCAAACAGAGCTCCTCATTAGCACTCTTCAAGAAAAATCTTGATGATTGGATGGGAAATGGGAAATTCACCCCGGGGATCACTTCTGTGGCTCTGCTTGACAGGGGCACAGGAAAATAATTTTCTTGGGTGGCAAAAGCCAGGGTACATTTTTTGGCTAGGCTTGTATGGGCCCCTAGGGCCGATAGCCTAGTACCTACCTATGAACCTATAAGGGCCTGGAGCTCAGAAACATGCCTGGCTGAAATGGCAGCTAAAAGAAGTGCAGTTTTCCAGGAGCAATGTTGTAAGGATGCTGAAGAAGCTGGCTTGCACGCTTGAAGAGTCAGCTTTTCTAGAACAAAATTAAGAGCCCATGGAGAAGGAATATTTTTCCTGGGAGGTCTAATGCGAAGGATGCCTTTAAGAAATTGTTTAGACTCAAATCTGCTAGAAGGGGGTGGGGGTGGGGCATAGAGACAGACAAGCAGAAATAGCTGACACATAGTACCAGGGGGACCCTTCCACTGACAGTGGAGCCTGGTTTTGTGAGACACCAAATTGAAAATCTCTTCCACTTGGGTAAGTAAAATTTTCTGGTACTGGGTTTCCTGGCCTCCTGCAGAACCCTAAGCACGTCCTCCGAGAGCGGTTGTCTAAAAGGAATTAAAACCCTATTACCCACAGAGTCAACTGGAGGGCAAACAAGTGTGGATGGATGAGAGTTCTTTTGTCTTGTGTGAGAAGGTCCACCCTGTGAGGTAACCTGTGGTTACTGCCCTTGGCTAAATGCAGGAGAAGGGTGAACCAATGCTGTCTTGCCCAAAGGGAGCCACCAGTAAGATTTTTGGTTTGTCCTGCTGAATTTTGAACAGGACTTTCAGAATGATTGGAAGTGGGGGGATGCATACACAAACATCCCCTTGCAAAAGTACACAAGGAAGTCCACTTTCCAGACCAAAGGGTGAGGGACTCTGGCACACAATTGTGGAAGTCGCCTGTTCATGGGGGAGGCAGAGATTTACTTGAAGTATTCCCCACTGGTGGACAATATCCAGAAACACATCCCTCTGAAGCATTTGTTGGTGGGACTATGTTAGGGATCTGTTCAAGGTGTCTCCTCAAAATTTTGGTTGGATGGGATGTACACTGCCTGCAGCATCCCCCATCATTGCTGGGGAAGTTGCTATAAAGAGGAAATCATCCAGGTAAGGAAAACTGTGGATGCCCTGAAGCCTGCAGTAGGCAATCACAGGAGCTACACATTTTGTAAATATCCTTGGAGAGGTAGGAAGTCCAAAGGACAAGGCAGAGAACTGAAATGCCAGGAAGCCACAAAGAAACATAAAAACTTCCTGCAGCTGGGGTGTACAGGAATGTGTAGATACGCATCTTTGATATCCACGGAGGCTAAGTAAGCTTGTGGCAGAATAAAAGGAAACAAGATTTTTCAGCGTTAACATACAAAACGTGGGTACTCTCAAAAAGGTGTTGAGATGAGACAGATCCAAGATGGGTCTCCAAGGACCATCTTTTCTGGACACGAGGAACATTTTGGAGTAAAAATCTCTTCCTATATGGCCTTCAGGAATTTCCTCAATGGATCATTGTCTCCACAGTTCTAAAAGTACCTCTGGAAAGGAAGGCGGCAGTTCCTTTGGTGGTGAGGAGTGCCCCTCAAGGAAGGCACGAAGCCCCATTCCAGAAAGTATCCTTTCTGAATGATGGCGAGAACCCAGGAGTCTTGAGTTATGCTTTCCCGGACTGGCAGACATACAGAGAGGCACTGAGAAAGTGGAATGTGATTGGGGCGGCTTGGACAGTCAGAGGGATCCAGGCTTGTCTGTAAAGGGCAACTTCTGAACCAGAGTTACAGGGGCAGCCCTGGACTGCTGAGGCCTCCTACAATCCTTTTTTGTTTTAGGTGGAGAAGGGCAGGAGTGCTTAAGTACAAAAGCAGTTTTTGCTGGGTAATTTCTCTCAAATTTAGGCACTGCAGAGACAAAGATGTGTTTTACTTCCTGCAAGTCTTTTTCCTTTTCCCGCAGATATTTAAATAAATTAGCAGCTGCAGGGCCAAACAAGGTGTAATTTTCCAAAGGGGCATCCATAAGCTTGGATTTAATATCCTCTAGTAATGGCTGGAGTCTTAAACAGGAGAATTTCCTTAAGACACAACCAGAGGCAGTTGCCCTGGCAGAGAGGCCTCTCTAGCATCATTGCTGCACTTGATGGCGTGGCTGACTACCTGTGAGGAGGCTCCACGCAAGGATGCAGCCAAGGTCTTATTGTCTGAATCAGGCAAATCTGGAATGACATGGGAGAGCTGGGATAGCAGATCTAGGGCAAATTTGGTCATGTGTGTTTGGTAATTAAAGGGCTCTAAACCCCAAGGTGGTTGAAGTGTACACTTTCTTGCCTAATCTTTCCAGGTTGCTGCTGTCATTATCTGAAGGAAGGAGAGAGGTTGAAGGCATTAATCTAGATGGCTTGTCTGAAGCCACTGAAATCACCAATGGATCTGATGAAGGGCATTTAAACAAAAACTTACAGTCCTCAGGAACTGTGTAAAATCAGTCAAGCTTCTTAGGAGCAGGTGGCTGGGAGTCTGGTGTCTTGGAAGCAGAGATGAAGGTACTTAGGAAAGCAAGTAACAGGAGGAATAGCTGATGGGCTAGGTGATTCCACCTGCAGAAGGTTGTAGTACCTCTTTTGTACATCAGATACAGAGTGCTATCCCAACAGAAATATTCCTTCATTCTGAGTAGGGTCTCACCAAGAGAGAGTTCTACCATGGGTGAGTCAGTTCCACTGAAGTCCTCCTCCAGGGAAGCATAATCTAGAAGGGAGGGGATCTGCGAGAAGTAGGCCAGAGATTCCTCTTCTGAGGCCTCTTCATCTGAAGAAACCTCTTTCCTGACTCTTTCTTTGTGGAGATACTATGCAGGGTGGTGTAGGGTTTGATACACCGGGTGGGGGGGGGGGCCTTAAGGCCCATAAGGGCCTTAAAAAGACCTTGGGTGAATTATTCCCAGTCACTGTCAGGTTCCTTTGGATGTGGACAAATGCTTTGTTTTTTGCTTTTTCATTTAACGCAGCTCTGCCCTAGGTAATGTAAGAGGGTTGGACGTAGGCCTACATTCAATGATATCAGAGTAGATTTCCTCCCGCACCAGGATCTGAAGTATCCCTTTAGGGCATTTGGTTATTACGAGCCTCGGTTCCCCTGGTATGCCCAGATTGGATGCCTGGCCTGCTCAGCCTCTGAGGACGTGCCCTGTAGTTGGATCCAAGGTGGCCTCAACATCGGGCTCAGCCTGTGATCCAGAACCAGGAACTGGCCCTATCTCCGGGCTCTCAGCTGCCTCAAGAGAAAATGTCCATATGAAGAGGTGCAGAAGCAACTCTGCTTTTTGGCCACTAAGCAACCAGCTCATCCTTGGTTTCTGAGGATCCCTCCATCGTGCTTTCAGCTAGTAACTTTAAGCAATGGTTTTCCAAGCAAATGGATAAGGAGGAAAGTCTACTTCTAAGGGTCTTGGGTACAAGAGCCTGGCAAATGGGACAGGATTTTTGGTCATGGGTAGGTCCTACACAAGAGAGAGACTGAAGATGGCTATCTTTATGTGGAATTTGTCTACCACACTGGCATTCGCCTTCTTTGGATGACAAGAACTCTGCCACAAAACAATAGTAAAAGAAATAAGATTCCCCAACGGGGCTCTTATCTGAGAATTCACAGAAAAACAGCAAATGGCTTGACGAGCAGTCCAACATTCAAAGGTGGAGTACGGACTTGCAGCAGAGAAGTTTTGAGGTAGATGCATGTGTACATCACTTTTATGCCCGACATACGACAGCAGCCTGTGTGTGACATACCACGCATCCTACAGCAATGAAAGACTTGTATACTGGCTGAAGTTGGATCGCCTACTGCGGAGATCTCATTCACATTAAGAATACTGCAACAGCTGCTAGGTCAGGCTTGGGATGAGTGCACAAGTTTGAGAATGAATGGAGTTGTACAGATCTGATAATGTGATCGAGACAGAAAATCTGAGAAAATTCCAGAAAGCTTTGGCTACGGGAATGTGATATCTAATGTTACCAAAAACCTCTTTGTGGAATGAGGTAACAGATTCTGAAGGGTCACTATCCTGAATTTTGATGCATTCATATACAGACTTATAAGGGAAAGATTTAGAACTTGTCTCAGAGAAGACTTGCTTTTTGGTTTTAGAAACATTCTGGAATAGATGCCGTTGCCCATTTGATTTAATGGCATTGGTTCTAGGATTCCTAGGGAGAGTAAGTGCTGATGAATCCGAGGAAAAAACTTTGCTCAGTTTGGAGTGTGGGGAAAATGCCCATGAAAGGAAGTATTTGCATCTAGTGCCACATATATCCCTCTTGAACCCCTTTTAAATCCAAAGGGTCTGAAACAATTTGTTGATAAAGGAGGTATGTATACAGCCAGTTTCTTGGACAGATTTAAAGAGACAGGGCACGAGGATTGGGGAAAGGGGAAAGATTGCTGGTATAATCATTCTTAAGTATTAAACTATCCCTTTAAGGAAAAGATCCTCTTTTTTTTTTTTTTTTTTTTTTTTACATTATTCCCTTCTTGCCGTCTTTTTTTGGTTCCCTGTTTGGTTTCAGAAGGCAAGAACTGCTTGTTCTGCTTTTTAAAAGGAAAATACTTAAGAGATGGGTGTTGAAAATCGTAGAAACTTCCTCTATTAATTTCCTTCTCACATCAAATTGTTTGAGGAGGTGAAAAGTGTATGTGCAAACAAAACCTAATTATCTAAAGATGAATTAAAAATTTCACACTTCACTTCATCAGAAAAGTTCAGATTATGTACCTAGTCATATCTCCTCAATACTGCAGCAATAGCCCTAGTCACAGTATCTGCACAATCATACAATTCTTAAAGGCAAGTTTGTGATACTTGACTAATGTCAAACAATGGAATTGGCATATGCACTACCTTCAGGAAGTTTAGCAGATAATTCTCTCAAACTGTCTGCACAAAACATAATTTTCCACATATGACTCTGACAGTTAAAAATTCTATACACCATAGTGGATATTTCTATACTGCTGTAGGGTCAGACCTGAAGTGGGGAAAAACAAAAGTTATGTACTTACCATAACAATGCTTCTATGTTGTATGTTTTCATCCTTCCTCAACCGGTGGGTCTCATATCAAATCGCAGACCTGACTTCAGCCACTTCATTAAAATTTGGCTTCACGGCTCAAGCTCCTCCTCTTACCCATAATCCTCTCACAGGTTCATAGGTGTGTACTAGGCTAATGGCCCTGGAGCCTTTACAAGCCTAGCCCATAGTAGTGCCCTGGCATTGTGCCACCCGACGTTAGCTCCCAGTGCCTCTATCAAGTATTTATTTATTTTATTTATTTATTTCAGTTTGATAACCGGGGAAGTCCAATGTGCCAGAAGAACCCATTTTCAGTGGAGGCCTGGGGAGAAAAGCTCCATAACCCAAGCAAATTACAATGTAAAACAGTACAGTATAAAACAAGCAAATTACAATATAGAAACTACAGTATAGACTATAAAAGATAGTTCATACATATTAAACTGAGATAATAAGACAAAGGTGAAGTTAATTAGAGGCAAAGTACAAATGGCAGTATTTACATCAAATGTAGCAGAAATGGGTAAAGTATTCATTAGACAATGGAACATTCTGAAGGTGGGAAAAGTTTTAGCAGAAGTGTGCAGTTGTGGATGATGTGTGACAAAGGCTGGAGTTCAGAAAGATAAATATAGTACAATAAGTGGGGTAGAGAACAGTCAGGTAATGGTAGTAGAACTCAGATGGAAGTTGTAAGGAATGGTATGGAGATTTAGGGAAGAGTTTTGGGGTTCGAGTAGGGAAGGAACAGGGACACATCCATTTAGAGGACAGGCAGGAGTGTAAGAAGGATTTAAAGTTAGGGAGATGTGAGACAGTTTAAAGATGGGATGGAAGTGTGTTCCAAATTTGGATAGGGAGTATGAAAGCAGGAATTGGCCGGGAGGTCATAATGGTTTATGTACTTGAAGGAGGTTTTGGCTTTTTGATCTCAGTAGGTGATTTGGGATATAAGGGGTTAAGGAGGTGGAGAGGGAAGGGGCAGCTAGAAGGCATAAAAATGAGTTTGTGGGCGGTAGTTAGCTTTATGAATTTTAGGTAGTTAGGCAGTTCTAGCCAATTCAGGGGTTGAAGAGAGAGGCAATGATGAGATGAGGTTTTGGAGTGTGTGGTGAGTTTGCTTATGTTATTATAGCAGGCTTCTAATATGGACTGTAATCCAAGCTGAATGTTGTTGTACAGAGGGGCACTGTATAGCAGGGAGGAGAGGAGGTAAGAGGAGGCAAGCACTTTTCTGGTGGATGGGGTGAGGAAATGGTGAGGTCGGTATAGGAGACCTAATTTTTGATGGTCTTGTTTGATGGCAGTATTAATATGGATGTCAAATTTTAAGTGTTCATCAATGATGACACCTAGTAACTTAGTATATGAAACAATTTCAATAGGGGTATTATCTTGACTTAGTATAGAGAAAGAGGCTTTGTTGAATGTGGCGGCTTTGGATGGAGCAAAAATCATTAGCTTAGTTTTGGTAGCATTTAAGGCTAGGTGATGGCTTTTCTTCCAGGTTTCTGTTTTCGTAAAAGCTGATTGGGATTTTAACTGTAAGTCTGAAGGGGAGTCAGCAGTGCAGATGATTGTGGAATTGTCTGTATACTGAATTAGTGAGGTATCAGGGATACAATGGTAATAGTTGTTGATAAATATGTTAAAGAGTAGGGGTCGAGAACAGATCCCTGGGGGACGCCTGCGGGGATAGGAAGGAAGGTGGAAATAGAAGATTTCCATTTGACAGCTTGGTATCTATTGGAGAGGTAGCTAGAGAACAAGGCTACAGAGGAGGGGGATAGGTTGAGAGAAGATAATTGAGATAGGGGGATATGGTGTCAAAAGCTTTTGATAGATCCAGGAATAGGGTAGATACTAACTTGCCAGAGTCACGGGCCTGGTTAATGCATTATAGGAAAGACAGAAGGGCAGTGATCGTGCTATGGCCGGGACGGAAGCCATGTTGAATTGGGGTAAGGAGGTTATTGTGTGTAAGATGTGTCAGTTGTAAGTGGATGCATTTCTCCAGGATTTTTGATAATGGGGAAAGGACAGCAATCGGCCTGAAATTAGTGGTGTCATTGTTCTTGCCACCTTTGTGGATAGGAATGATGAATGCGTGTTTCCATATAGAAGGGACATGTGATTCTTGGCTGCATCTACTGATAAGTATGGAAACTAGCAGGGCTATGCTGTTAGCTGCTAGTTTGAGGTATAGAGATGGTAGATTATCAGGGGCAGTACTACAGGGTTTTAGCTGGAGTAATAGTTTTTTTATGGTGCTTGTAGGGATGGGGTGGAGGTTTAACGTGAGAAGGTCAATACTGGTGGAAAGGAGGGGTGCTTGTGGAGGAGAGTTAGGTGGTGGGTGAGAAAAGGAGGTGGTAAGTTTAGCTATACAGTTTACAAAGAAGGTGTTGAAAGAGTAAGCAATGTCAGGGTCAGAGAGGTTAGGGCAAGGGTTAGCTTTGTCTCCAAGATTAAGGAGAGAGGAGACTGTATTCCAAAACTTTTTTGGGTTGCTGGGGTGCTCAGATTGAAGCTTGGTATAGTATGATTTCCGTTCTTTGGTTATTAGTTTTTTTACGGTATTCTGGAGTTGTTTAAATTCTATTAGACTATTAGGCAGTTTACATTTATGGTATTGTTTCCATTTTTTATCCCGTTGGGGCATGATTTGTTTGGTCTTTTTTGATAACCAGGGACAAGTATGTGACTTGACCCTTTTGGTTCTGAGTGGAGCGAGGCTATTTAGTAAGTTTAGGAAGGTTTCGTTAAAATGGGTGATAGCATTGTTAAGGGGTAGGGTTCTTAGGACAGACTAGTCTGTTTGGTCTAGACAGTTGGTGAAATAGAGTGGGCTGAAATTAGAGAGGTTTCAAGTTTGAATGTAGTGGTGCTGTTTATGGGTATGTGATGGGTGGTGGATGGCGAAGGCGGGCATGTGGTCACTAATAGGGTCTGGAAGGATGCCTGAAGAGGAGATGTTATTAGGGTGAGTTACTAAAATCCAGTCAAGGTTGGTGCCTCTCTCTCCATTTTTCTTAGGCCTAGTGGGAGATTGGATGATTTGGCAGAAATTAAAGAAGTTGATTGCTTGGGAAGGGGGCTGAGAAATGATATTTGCCCAGTTGATATTTACGTCACCGAGAATAAAGGTTTCATTTTTAATATTGGAAGAGAACCAAGAAAGAATATCTTCTAGTATTGGAATATTGTTTTTGCTAAGGGGGATATATATGGCTGCTATGCATATGGATTTATGGTTATTGATCTTTAGGTGGACTATTGTTAATTCTTATGTGGAAAAATTTGGAGTGGGGTTAGTAAAAGGAGCGACTGTGTAAGAGGAGGAGTAGATGACGGCTACACCACCTCCTTTTTTGTTGGGCCTATCATTGCATATAATTTGATAGACAGGGGGCAGTACTTCAGAGTCTTTTATGTTAGGCTTAAGCCAGGTTTCAGAGATGGCTATATCATCAGGGTGATTATGTAAGAGCCAAGCGTGGAGAGTGGGGATTTTGTTACATACACTTTGTGCATTTAATGTGGTGAAGTGAATGGAATGAGGAGTGAGGATATGTGTGGGTATATAGTTAGGTGTGGAGTTGTTGGGGCCGGGGTTGGGATGAACATCACCAGACAGAGAGAGGAAGAGCAGGCCTAGTAGATGATGTATATGTGTAGTGATAGAATGAGGTGTAGGGTATGGGTGGAAGATGTATTTGTTATTTTGTGAGTGGTGGTGATAAACAGGTGTGGCAAGGGTTGGGAGGATCTTTAGTTTAAAGAATAAGGTGATGAAGATGGGAAAGAGGGTAGGGGGAGTTGTTGGGTTATGGATGTACAGTGTAAGGGTGGGTTATAGGCGGGATGTGGGAGTTGTGTTAGGTATGAGAGGGTGATTAGGAAAGTTAGTAATCCTAGGTATGGAAGGTGTTGGGAGGGGAGTGTCATGATGTAGTTAAGTATGTGTGAGGGGGTGTGGTGTGATTAGGGTGAGATAAATGATTGTTGGGTAGGGTGAGTGGTAGGAGTTATGGACAGATAAAAGTATAGGCAGTGGGGGTGGGTGAGATTTGGGGGTACAGCAGGGGAGCGGAGTGAGCTTGCAGGGCGAATGGAGCGGGAAGAGCAAAAGAAAAGGAGTACAGCAGAAAACGTATCAGCAAAGTGTAGTTTAATAGCTATTGTAGAAAGTTTTGTACTACTATTATTAGGCAAGGCTGACTTTTCTAGAAAGTTTGGGCATGGTGAGAGAATCGAATTACAGTTTTAGGATGTTAAATCTCAGCCAACTGTTACTGGAAAACTAAAAAACTATTGGGTAATTACTGCGAGGCTGGGAGTTACATAGGTATATACTGCCACCTAGTGGTAGAAAAATTAAGTAGCAGAGATAACCAAACCCATTGTAGGTTTGAGTATATATAGGAGAACTGGAAGGGGGAGGGGGCAAACCAGTTTGCGGTGGGGTGCTGGCATGCACACAAGTAGGTCAGACTAAAAGGTAGCACAGCAAGGAAACAGTAAATTGTTTTCTAAGCACATAAGTTAACTCAATCTTGTAGGGAGGTCTCCTTCTAATGGTGGCTTTCTATATGCCAGGCGAGTAAGGTCAGAATCAAGGTGTCTTCGGGAGTTATCCAGAAGTATTCCTTTTTACTGAATGCAGGGAGGGAGGGGAGGACCCAGGGCTGAAATACTGTAGGGGAGAGAGAGAGAGACAACACTGAGATTAGTTAAATACATGTGTGGATAAACAGGGTAGAAGAGAGAGGAAATGTAAGGGGTAGAAGGGATAGTGAAGTAGAGCCACTGGAGTGATCCCCAGGTGAACTTTCTATTTCCCATCCACTCATCAAGATTACTCTTGAAAAGGGCCAGTGAGGTGCTCTGCTTGACATGTATGGGAAGTCTATTCCAGAGCATGGCCAGTCTCTGGGTTATGAAACCTGTCCCTCCAGCATGTTCTGTTGATTGTGGTAATGAGGTTGAGGTCTCTGGAGCATGTGGTGCGGAGGGATTGAGATTTCTTTAGATGTAGCACTTCTAACAGAGCTGGGTCAGACATGGGTCTAATGAGGTACACGCCAAATGGGGAATTATACGCTATGACTGGTCTAATAAGGGAAGAGTAGAGAGAAATGATGACCTCTTTCTTCTTGGATGTAAAACCCCTGGTAATGAAATGTGCCACATAGAACTTTCTGACCACAGTGGCAATGTGGTGGTCGAAGGAGAAGTTGCTGTCAACCTGTGTCCCTAAATCTGTTATAACGCCTTCAGTGTTCAGTGGTTTCCCATCGATGTGGTAATTAGTGGGAACTGAGTTTTTCCCAAAGGGGATGACGATGCATTTTTAGGCATTAAGCTTAAGGTCATGGTTTTGACACCAGTTATTTAACTGGGTTTGCAGGGAGGATTACACACACTGGATACCCAAAATTCATCTCGATAAGATGGCCCAGAAACATTCAATAAAACCTGGAGTTTTTTCAAGAAGTCCGACGGATTTGGACTCAATAACAATTCAGCCTGCTCAACCACAGAATGAACTAATAAATGAATCTGGAACTGTGAGTACCATCCATATTGACTTGTGTCCTGAACTGGCATATATTATTGTCAATGAAACAGGGGATTTCAATGTTTTTACCTATATTTCTTTTGTTTTTGAACCTTGTGTTGCCAATTTATTTTCCAAAGGATTTACCTTTGTACCTCAGGTTAAGATGGATGTTGCAAATATTTTATTGGACTTGAAAGTGTTTGTCAGGAAAATTAATCTGCAGGTTTTGTTGAATGTTCCTGGGAAATCTGATCGAGATGAATTTTGGGTTTTCCAGTTATATCTCTCTTTCAAAAAAATGTGTGAAGTGGACTTGAGACATTTACTGCAAGGCAAGTCAAGTGTTCCACGGAATTTAAATCGGGAGGAGGAGGACTTGCTTAAACAACTTAGACAATTGAAAGTCAGGATAAGGCAGCCTGAACAAGGGTGGGGGTGGTGGTAATTATTGACTCCCAAGATTATGTATGCAGGATGCACTCAATTCTTTTTATTGATACATATAGACAAGTGTCAAGAAATGAAGTTAATGTTGCGTATAGTAAAATTTCTTCTCAACTCAGAGATATGCTTCTGGAACAACGTATCAGTTTGGCAGAATTTAAATTTTTGAAAATCCCTGTTATTCCTACTATTTGGGGTTACCCAAGTTGCACAAGAACTTGGGTGACCCGCTCATGCGTCTTGATTGTGGATGCTTGCAATTTAGCCACTTCTTCATTTGCCAAATTTTTAGATATTAAATTGAAAAGCTTACTGAAGCAGGAGTCATATTTGCGTACGGACTCCTGGGACTTTTTGGATAAGTGTAATAAGCTAATATTTGACAATTCTTTTATGTTCCTAACAATTGATGTAAAAGATATTTTTTCCTCTATTCTCAATGAAGTGGGGCTGAACTGGTTTAGTGAGTATCCGATTAGGAAAGGGTTACCTCAAAACAGTGTTAATTTATATGCTGAAATAATGGAGCTTATACTTAATAATAATTATATCATTTTTGATGAGAAGATGTTTTTGCAGATTAGAGGTGTTGCAATGGGGACTGTTGTGGGCCCCCATATGCAAACATTATCATGTGTGAATGGGAATGGAGATCTGTGTTTAGCCACCCCCTATTCCAATGTTGTGAATTATACCCGAGGTATTTGGATAATTTGTTTATTATTTGGAAGGGGGTGTGGAGGACGCAAGACAATTTTTGCAATATGTTACTACCACCACTGATTTTTTGAAATTCACACATGCTGTACATGATGAGAACATAAATTACTTAGTATGTGAAGTTGGTTAAGGATCAGATTAACGGTAGGTACATTTCCTCTATTTTTAGGAAACTGACATAATGAAATGCATTTTTGCATTTTACCAGCCTGCACCCCATGGCCCAGAAAAAAGCAGATGTCAAGGGACAATTTGTCAAGACTGCGAAAATGGTCTCATGTTTGATGACTTTTTAAATGAATGTGCTGTTAGCGGACATGTTTGTTAAAAGGGATTATCCCTATGATTTTGTGAATGATATTAAGTTGGAAGTGGTCAACAAATGAGCTAGGGGGTTTTATACCCCAATATTGGGAGACAGGGATTCAATCAACATGTCTTCCCTCGTGCAAAGTGATAATGGATCTAGGGACGAAATTCTGAATGTTGAGACTCTAACTAGGATTATTTCTCCAGAGGCTGTTAACCAGGATGGTGATATGAATAGGGGTTTTGGAGCGGAAGTGAATTTTAGGTTATCCTTTATTACTAGGTTTACTGATGATTTTAAATCTATCAAGGACATCCTATTCAAAAATTGGCCTATTCTGACTGAAGATCATGTGGTCAAGATCAAGAATCAGCCCCAAACCTGTAACTGTATATAGAAGGGGCAATAATTTAAAGAGCCTAGTGGAAAGACCACTCAGTACCCTTGCCCCGAGAAACAGCACAGGTTGACAGATGTCAAAATGTGGATGCTGTCATCTCTGTTCCTTTATTAACACTGGTGAACTGTTCAACCTGAATGGTTATTTAGTAAAAATTACTGGGAGATACAATTGTAACAGCTCTGGTGTAGTTTATGGGGCACTATGTCAGTGTTGTCCAGTTTTCAATATTGGGAAAACTGAGCGGAAATTGAAGAACCACATCTATGAACATACCTATGACATCAAAAAGAAAAAAAATACTAACGCCCTATATCAACATGTAGCAGAATTCCCTGATCATCATTTTAAATTTATTGTGGTTGAGCAGGTGAAACCAAATGTTAGGGGTGGTCCATGGCAATTATTGTTGGAGAAAAAATAACTCTATTGGATCTTTCGCTTAAAACCAGTGGGTTGGCCTGGGCTTAATGAAATTGCATCCACTGGATGCATTCTACAGTTAAAAGCACTGTGTAGGTGAGAAGAGGACGTTATGGTGGTTATTACTTGGGGTATATTTATGTGTTTCGTAATTATGTTCACTTATGTTGCATACATTCCAATATTTTATTTTGTATGAATTTTTATTTTCATTTTACATGGATTTTAACTCATTGTGGGGGGTTTTGTCATTATGTTTTGGATTTTATTACAATTGCTGTGTTTCTTTAAATGGATTTTATGGTTGATGATGTCACTCCTATCTTGTGTTTAAAATGGGGCGGGGGTTTGATTTTTTAATGGCATCTGATGAAGTTTTGTCACTGTATAAGATGAAAGCGCTTAGTGGAATACATTTTGGAGGAACGGTTCCTTGCCTCTGTGTGGCTTTGCTGGATATCTGTAAGGTCAAATATGCAGAAGGCAGGTGTCACTTAGGCTTCAGTGAGTCTGTGCTTGGGGGTATGTCATCAGATGATAGGTTCAGGAACCTGCTTCCTGTGTGTGTTTTCACTTCTGAGTAGAGAGGTCCCACCAGACTTCAAACTGTCTGAAGTCAAACATCTGACACAGGGCCTTTGTACAGGAAAACCCAATGAACATCCCCCTTCAACTTGGGCACAACACCTTCCTGCCACACCACACTGGGCATTTTCAGCCAATACCATCCTTCAAGCATAAAGCCAGGCAAGGAAGTTCTCACTCCTATGTCAATAGGTTGCCATGACAGACTCGTGTCAATTTAAGATATGCTTCAGGTCAAGCTCTTCTCATAGACAAAGACTATACTTAAAGCAGGTTACTGGCTTGTTAACTGTAGGCCACATCAACACTTCGAAGGGAACCAGACAATGAACTGAAAAGCTTTTCTGTGATGCAAGTCAGAATCAATAAAACTGAGCTCTGCAAGTAGACGAAAACCGTACCAGACTTAGAGGCCATGTTGTCTTTATGCAGCATGTATTACAGTATGTACATCCTCAAATGAAGCTTCCGATTAAAAAAAAATCAGCAATGGAAAGGAACAGGATAAGCACAATTATAGACCCTCTCAGGATGGTCTCTGATGTCACATCTCAAGACTCAAAAGAAAAATGTAAGGGTTTAGGGCAAGCTAGCACCTTGACCTTTATAACGCAAATAATGTGGCTTGAAAAGTGTTAAGATTCTACCTGCTGATGTACTGAATTACAATGGAAGTACAGTTCTGTTGGAAAATTACCATAATTGTAGATGTTCAAGTATACAACTGTTTCAGTACTGAGTCTTTGGAATTTCTGCCTGCAAGAGTCCATGGGCAGCTTGCACAAAACAGAGTTTCACAATCCCCCCAATGGAAGAAGCCCTCCCTACAAGATGTCAGTGATACAAAGGAGTCAGCAACTCACTCAGGCCTTTTTTGCCCCAGGGACCCAGGATCCATCTGTCCCCTAGGTGTGCATGACCGACTCTACTGAAGACGCTCACTAGGAGTAGCAGGTGAGAATAGAGGGGGGAGTGTTAAGGCACATTATCCACCTGAACCCAGGTAAGAAGAAAGTAGAGGGACAAATGTGAGGGAAAGGGTACTGCAAGAGCGATCTACTCTACATTATGGTAAGTTTCTAACACAAATGTACTATGCTCATTGCACTCACTTGTCTTGGAAAGACTCCCAAAGGCAGAAAGGTAGAGGCAAAGTCAGCTGTGCTTTGGAGATAGCACCAAGGTTGTAATACTTAGTGAAGATGTGAACCAATGACCACGTGACTGCTTCCAGAATGGACTGAATTGCAGATCCTTTTTAGAAAGGCATTGGTTGCTAATTTTCACTGGTAGAATGTTTCCTAATGGAGACAGGTACCAGTTTGCCCATGAAGGCAATAAAAAAATGCAGTGCAGTTGGCTATCCATTTTTGAGATGGCCTGTTTATCCACAGGGTTCCCTTTCTTGCCATCAGCAAAAGATAAAAGCTGGTTAGCCTTGTGAAAGAATTTGGTCCTATGTAGGTAAAATATCAATTGTTTATGATCATCCACTGAAAATAGGATTCCTTTGCTCTTGTTTTGTAGGTTTGGGAAGGAGACTGGGAGATGAATGGAATGGTTAAGGGAAAGCTCTGATATAACTTTGGGTTTAGAAGAAGGATTACTGCTTAGGGTGATTCTGTCTGTGCAAGATCAGGAATCACTTCTTGTGCACGGCAGTCTGGAATTTAGAGATGCAGCTGGCAGAAGTCAAGGCTAGCAGAACAGTGATTTTCCAGGGGAACATTTTGATGGGTGCAGAAGCAGATGTCTTAAAGGGAGATACAGTAAGCATCTCTGCAACAAAGTTTAGGGCCCAGGTGTTGAAGGGGTACTTACCGCTTAGTCTTAGCTGCAATATCCCTTTCAGGAACTGTTTCACACAGGAATATGAGTAGGCAGGGGGAGACATGCACAAATAGCAGAAGTGTGTGTACCTTGACGTATGACTAAGACAAACCTTTTTAGGGCATGGACAGGTACTCTAGGACCTATGGTAAGAAACTGCCTCAGATGGACATATCTTACATTAATATCAAATAGAAAAAACTTTTCCAATTAGCAATATATAGCTTCCTGACATTTTTTTTCTGGCTTTCTTGAGAATAGATGCATCGTCATCAGTAAATTGAGGTCTAGTATGAATAAAGGTCAAATAATCCAACCTGTCTGGTTCAGGGTCCTGAGAAATGTGTATGACAGACATTTTGTTCTGTGTCATAAAGACCACAAGCAGTAGCAATGATATGGTCTTCCCCTTCCTTAGTGAGAGCAAGACAAAGAACCAGTGCAGTATGGGCCAGAGTGGTGCAATCAAGATCACCTTTGGTCCATTTTACCTGATCTTCAGCAACACCCTGAGAATTAGGGGTGATGGAGGGAAAGCAAACAGAAAGAGTCTAGTCAAAGAGAAGGGAAAGGCATCCCATCATCCATGCCCCTCTTTGAAAGGTTGTGCAGCAAAACTTCTTCAGCTTTCCGCTCTGAGTAGATGCAAAAAGATCTACTTCTGCCACCCCCACAACTGGGCTAGGCCGAGAAAGATCTCCCAATTTCAATATCCTTTTATTTGGGCCTTGGAGGAATTTGCTTAAGGTGTCTACTAAAAGAGTTTCTCTCTCTGAGATGTAAGAGGCCAATGATGACAAAGTAGTTTTAGGGCTAGCTGACAGAGTTCTAATGCAAACCTGCACATATGGTATGAGTGGGTACACCCCTCTACACCGGCTTGCTCATGTACCACATTAACTGTGGTGTTGCCTGTAAGGATTTTTACAGGTCCTGGTTTCAGTCCACCTTTGAAAGCCTTCAAGACTTTACTGCTATCATTTCCTTTTCCTTTATATTTATTTTATTTAACATTTGTTTACCAGGAAAGTCTGACTTGGAACAAAGCCAATTTTCAGCGGACCCCCGAGAAGAAACACTCCAGATGCATGTCTTTGTAATGTGGGAGGAAACCGGAGCACCTGGAGGAAATCCACAACCAACGCAGGGAGGACATGCAGACTCCACAAAGAAGGCACTATAACCAAGAAATGAACTGGAGAACCTCTTGTGTGAGGCAACAATGCTACCGCTGCTACACTGCGTCTCAAAATAAATAAATAAAAAAAAAAAAAAAAAAAAAAAAAAAAAATATATATATATATATATATATATATATGTATATATGTATATATTACATGGGGTTTTGACATATGCCTGTGCTACTCCCTTGCACACGCAGATTTTCTATGTGAGACCTCCAGGCAAAATTTGAGCTGTCTGAAGCCAGGGTCCCTTAAATTTTTTTTTTTAACTTATTTTTATTTATTTATTTTTGTTAGATTCTCCTCGCACCACACGCTCTCTCTTTTTAGGCAAAGGAGGAGTAGAATGGTTGTCTCCAGGGAATGACAGTCCTGATACCGGTAGCTTTTTTAGGAAAGTGCAGTATGCAAGTCCTACTTACATGCAAAAAGTTGTTATGTATTCACCATAACATTCCATCTGAGTAGTTCTACTTCATTTGTCTTCAACCTGTGGGTCCTGGAATCCACATCAGATCAGACATGGCCGCATTTTCCAACTATGGCTCCGAGCTCCATGCTCCTCCCCTACCCATAATGCCCCTGTCTCCCTTCTGATCGAGTTTGCTGCCTAACAGGTATCAGACACCCGACCAAACACCACCTTATCCTCCAACACAAACATTACAAAAGAGCTTTAGCCCTGACAGAACTTAAGATCCCAGCAGTAACTGTCCGGTACAAAGGACATGTCATATCTCAAAGGATAAGGTTAAGGGGAAGGAGGGGGGGAACACTTGAAGACAAATGAAGTAGAACTACTTAGATGGAACATTACGGGGAACACTTGAAGACAAATGAAGCAGAACTACTCAGATGGAACATTACGGTGAGTACATAACTTCTTTATCTGAAGTAGTTTACTTCATTTGCTCTTCAACCTGTGGGACAGAGGGTATACATTCATTTACTCAATGAAACAATCTCCAAACGTTATATTTACCGAATCAGAATATCGATTTTCAAAGTGGCAAACGGTCGGAATGTCGTACAAAACACCGAATGCGACACTTCCGACCAGTCTACCACCTAAACAAGCACCAGGGGTCAAAAGGCGGGGGGGGGGGGTATTGCGTGTTTTGAATATCTCCGGTTCGCAATTCTGAGAACCTGCTGGACTGCTTTCAACACCTGGTATGTCGACAAGATAACGGACGACTAAATGAATGTATACCGGGACAAAGTCCCCAGCTATCTAACTCTTAGGAGGCCCTCATGGAAGGATATTCCGGAGCACTGCATAACCAAAGGATGCTCTACTCCTATAGACCAAATCCAGTTTATAATGAGAAATAAAGGTGTAAGAAGAGGCCCAAGTAGCAGCTGAACAAATATCATCCAGAGAGACCCTAGACCAAAAGGCTACTGATGTAGCCATAGATCAGGTCGAATGAACCTTGACTCTTCCTGGAAGAGACAAACCTCTATCTGAGTAAGCCCGGCCAATGCATTGTGAGATCCAGTGAGCAATAGTCACTTCTGAGGCAGGTTTACCTAAGAAGGGCTTGGCATAGGACACAAAAAGCTGATCAGACTTGCGGACAGGTTTAGTCCTGTGCAGATAAAACTTCAACTGCCTATGTACGTCCAGTAAATGTAATTTGTATTCCCCTTTGTTCTGGTAGTTCGGAAAAAATACTGGTAAATTAATAATCTGATTAATAATGACCTCCGAAGCTACCTTGGGAAGGAAGGGTTAGTGCACAGTGACACTCTATCCGTGTGAAAGATCATGTAAGGGACTTTGATAGAAAGAGCTTGAAGCTCCGACACCCTTCTAGCAGGTGAAATGTCAACCATGAAGGCAGTTTTCCAGGTCAAAAATTGTAGATCCACAGATGCCGCACGCTCAAAGGGAGGAGAAACCAATGCCTGCAACAACAAAGTGAGGTCCCACGGAGGAATGGGGTCCTTAACCGGGGGTCTGAGAAGAAAGGCATAAAGTTTAGAAGAAGCCAACGAAGACATGTCTACCCCAACATGAAAATTAGAAATGGCGGCTAGTTGGACTTTTACCACTGAGGAACTAGCGACCTGATGAAAAATGCTAGCCAGAAAATCTAAAACCGCCGAAAGAGGTGCAGTGAAAGGGTCCAAAGATCTCTGAATGGCCCATATAGAAAAACATTTCCATTTACTGCGATAAACTTTTCTGGTGGACGGTTTATGAGCCGCCACCAGAATGGACTTAACAGGAGATGACAGACCAGGAGTCCTAAGAATCATGGGAACCGCAGCAGCCAAGCAGTGAGCTTCAGACTGTCTAGATCTGGATGTGGGAATCCCCGAGGGATGTGAAAGCAGATCTGGGACCGGATCCAAGGTCCGTGGTGGAGCAACTAGATGTGACCTGAATAAGGGAAACCAAACTTGCTGAGACCAGAATGGGGTGATGAGAATCACAGTGCTCCCCAGCCTTTGGCCTTCTGTTGAAATTTCGACATGAGGGGAAGAGGAGGATATGCATAAAGAAGCCCGGGAGGCCAAGCATGAATCAGTGCATCACTGGGGGCTTCCCCTGGCTGGGGGGGGGGGGGTTCAGAGTGAAAAACTCATTGCATTTCAGATTGGAAAGAGATGTGAAGAGATCGCAGCAAGGACGACCCCACTCTAGGAAGATCTGTTCCGCTACTGAAGGCTTCAGAGACCACTAGTAAGGCATCAGAATAAATCTGCTGAGCCTGTCCAGTAAAATGTTGGACCATCCCGGGATGTGTGCTGCCACCAGAAAACGGCCAGTGGAGATCGCCCATTCCCACACTCTCATGGCCTCTTGACATAAGGGATAAAATCTGGTTCCTGCCTGTTTGTTGATATACCAGACCACTGACATGTCTGTCTGAATTGCAATTGTTCCCAGAGGAAGACAAGCACTGAGGGCCTGCAACGCAGGAAAAAATGCTCTCATCTCTAGAACACTGATGTGCAGATAGGTCTCAAAAGGGGACCATGTGGCTTGGACTGTCCTTCCTGAGCAATACCCTCCCATTCTAGTAGGGAGGCATCCGTGGTCACCGTGGTTTGGGGTAAAGGAGGTTGAAAAGGATGGTCCTTGAGATCATCTGGGGAATTAATCCATCACCAAAGGGAGTCCCTGCACGCTTTTGAAATTCTCACTGGAAATGACAAAGGAAAGTCTAACAGTGACCACTGAACCGTCAGTGTCCACTGCAGTACCCTCATATGAAGGCGAGCCATGGAGAGAAGATTTACTGCGGCCGCCATAGAACCTAGAGCTCTTAACACTGCTTCGGCTGTTGGTAAATGGGTCTGAAGAATGTGTACGACGTGTAACCTCAAGCTGCGTATCCTGCCTGAGGTGAGGAACACCTGCGATTGTATTGTGTACAGCCGTGCCCCAATGAAATCTCGACTTCCACTCGGATGAAGAGCAGACTTGTTCATATTTATCGTAATGCCCAACTTGTTGGCTAACTGAAGGAAGGAGTCCCTGGCCTGACATAGTAGATGCTCTGAGAGGGTGGTAAAGAGCCAATCATCCAGGTATGGACAGACCTGAATGCCCTGAAGCCTCAGGTGAGTCACTACTACTGCCATTACCTTGGTAAACACCTGGGTGGCTGTGGTGAGACCAAAGGGAAGAGCTCGAAATTGGTAATGATTGGCTCTCAGACAGAAGCGGAGGAACTTCCGGGAGCACCTGTGCATCTTGATGTGATAGTATGCATCCTGGAGGTCGATCAAGCACATCCAGTCTCTGTCCTGCAGATAAGGCAGGATAGACTGAATCGTGACCATCCAGAATTTTGTCTTGGTTACGGACAGGCTCAATTGGGACACATCCAATATTGGTCTGAGGTCCCCCATCTTTTTTGGCACTAAAAAGGACCTGGAATAAACCCTGGATCCAGACTGGTCTGGGGGGACCAGTTGGATGACTCATTTTATTAGCAGTAAGTCTACCTGCACTGCTGCTTCCTCCCGCTGCGTAGGTGGGACGTCCGGGAGGGCTTTGTTGGATGGAGGAAAATCCATGAAGGGAATGAAATATCCTCTGAATATGACTCACAGCACCCACTGATCTGTAGTGATGGGCTCTCATGCCAGTGGGTTAAGCGACAGACGACCCCGCGACTGCCTCCAGAGATGGACAGCCGGCAACTCCTCAGGATTGCTTTATGGGTTTATCCGAGAAGGGTTCTTGGGACCCGAAATTCCTAGGACCCCCTCTGGCTCTAGGGCAGCATCTATCACATCCCCCTCTGCCTCTGGGGGAAGGTGAGACCTGAGCATCCCAGGAAAATGCCTGAGCCTTGCAGTACCACATCATCTTCTGGCCTCGCTGATTCCAGGAAAAGGACCTTTGAGGCAGTGAGAAGCGGACCCCGATGGCAGACAATGTCTTCCCATCCTTCTCGCTCTGGACCAAAGTCTCTCTGACCGTCTTCCCAAAAAGGGAAGAACCATCATAAAGGGCACTTCCAAACGATGCCTTGAAGGGCTCCGAGAACGGACATAAGTGGAGCCAGGCATGGTGCCAGATGGCAAAGCCTGACCCCACCGCCCGTGTGGCTCCCTTCATGGCATAGGAGAGCAAATGCATAAATGTGTTGGCTATAGATTTTAGGGTTGCCATTCGTGCATCGAATGTCTTTCTGTCCTCTGCTGACATGGACCCTGGGGTCGACTCCATGACTTCCTTGACCAGATCTCTGGAGTTGAATAACTTGCACCGTGTAGTTCAGTGCCCTCATGCAAAAGGCTGCTGTAGCATAAACTTGCTTCCCAAAACGATCCAATTTTCTCAACTCTCAGGTCAGGCGAATGGACCGTGGAACTCTCCTGGGCGAGTTCCTTCTTGGTGGCCGCCGCCACCAGCATAGCATCTACAGGCAACCCCTTGTGCCAGTGTAATTTGTCCACAGGGGAGCTTAAGACCTTATCTGGGCACTTGGGTATTGGCTCTATGGTGTCTGGCTCCTTCCACGCCCTTGATGTTATCAAATCCACAAGTGGATCAGCAGGAGGGGACACCCAAGAGGTAGATGGGCCCGAGCTGAATGCCTTCAGAAACACGGACTTGTCAGACATTGGTTTTGGGGCAGACCACCCCCCTCTTTGGTGAAGGATCTCCATGATGTCTCCAAAGGAGACATCCTCGGGGGAGGGGGGTGATCTTGGGGAACCTTCCCCTTCATCCAGGTCCTTGTCTTCAGTAAAGAATTCTTAGGGAGAGTCCAAGTGCCTCCTTTTACATGCATGCTTGTGGGGGGGGGCTCCTCAGGGAGACTGTCTGGGGTGGTCTCGCAAGTGGGTTGTTCCAAGGCCGGAACATCATGGGGCATTATGGCTACAGAATGTCCCTGAGAGGGCAAGATGGTCAGACTTGCACTCAAAGCCAGGGGGGTCTGGACAGACTCTGAAGATGAAATAGTCAGAGGCCATGACCCTGCAAGAACCCGCTCCACCACGTCGAATGCTGAAGGGGAATGGACCTTCAGGGCTGAACTAGCGGAAGCCGTTCCCACCCTCCAACAAACTCGGAGCAGAGAGCAATCCCTCGGATCCGACCCACAGGTTACGGCTCAGAGAGCATGGATTCATTCTAGTTGGATCCGACACACTCAAGGCACTGGCCGGCATCAAGGTACAGGGTATCATCAGCGCCGACCGCTCGACTCCGTCCGTTCTCAGATCCAACAACTCCAAAACCGCAGGTCAGACTGGAGAAGGAGTGACAAGTCTAAATACTGGCTAGAAGGCACCCGCTCTGGAGGGAGAAGGCCCTGGCAAGACCCCCATCTGGATTTGAGTGCGGATAAACCTCTGCATCATCTTGTCGATCTCTGCTTCAGATAGGTTCTGGGTAAAGCAGGAGAATGCCGCCAAAGTGGGCTGGGAGAGCCGGTGGGGAAGAGTGCCTAGGGGGCGACCAGCTAACTTGAACCTTGAGGTCATGAGAGAACCTCGGGGACCTGAGCCGAAGTGTAACAGGCCTGGAAACAGGCTTAACCTTTGGACGGGGGACAGCATCCGATGAACCATCAGGGCAGCGCTTGTGAGGATGGTCCTTCTTGAGCTTAACGCCTTCCCCAGGCCTCTTGGTGGGAGGGTGAGTCCCAGAGGCTTTGGAAGGGGAAGATGAAGCAGCAGCCGCTGCTTTCTTAGCGAGGGAAGGTGGGACTTCAGTTCCAGCAGAGGAGGGCAACAGACCCTTAAGAATCAGTTTGTCCTGCCTGTCCTTAAGTGCTTTGGGGTTAAACCCAGCGCAAATAGGACAGGGGGACTGGAGGTGAGCCACCCCCAAATAAACCACGCACAGAGTGTGGCCATCCACCGGGGAAAGCTTATGGCTGCACTCTGTGCACCTTCTGAAACCATGTTTTGGAGCATCTGCCATATCTCAGCTGGCCCAAAAGTAGCGTGCACCCACACACACACACACACACACACACACACACACACACACACACACACACACACACACACACACACAGACACACGCTACCACAAGGAAGAAAAGAGGGGAGGAAGATAGAAAAGCCTACAAAAAAACACTATGAAGAACCCCAAGAAGGTATAGCTAGGTTAGAAGTGGAAAAGATGGCTAGAAAAAGCCAAAAAAGGTAATATATTACTTTTTAAGAAACCACTATCATAGTGGAGCTTGACCATGCTGCTTCCTCTCAGGCGGCAAACGAGATCTGAAGGGAGAAGGGAGACATGGGGCATTATGGGTAAGGGGAGGAGCATGGAGCCGTAGCTTGAAAATGTGGCTGTGTCAGATCTGATGTGGATCCGAGAACCCACAGGTTGAAGTGTATATGAAGTAAACTACTTCAGATCAGTAGATGTTTGACTTTCTGACTAAAAAAAAAACAAGTAATCTCCATGGTATCCCCGAAACCTCAAACAACCCACTAAACAAGTATAGTGAGTCCAAAAGCAAAACAGTGTAAGAAACTTCTCTGTGTGGAAGATTTTCAATCCATATATACCTAGTTAATCACTGTATATTAATCAGATCAGACAATGGTAGTACAAGTAGCGAACTTAAACTCGTCTTATGTAAAAAAATAAATAAATAAATAAAAAATACATAATTTAAAATACTGTACAGAATTACTAAGTATTCGAAAGTAATCCAAGCAGCTTTCTAACTCTCTCTCTCTAGCTATATATATATATATATATATATATATATATATATATATATATATACACACACACACACACACACACACACACACACTTTTTATCAGGCAAGGGAGTGTTTTGAGCTGGTCCTGCCCTAATGATGATGTGGTACCTCTTATTTAACCAAATTAAGTAGATTATTAGTGGTGCTGCGGTAGCGTTGTCACCTCACAGTAACACGCTGTCCGGTTCGATTCTCAGCTAGAGCGTCTTCTGCGTGGAGACATGCGTGAATGGGTGTACCTTCTTTGAAGGTTGTGCATCAGGCCAGGCAAGCCGGTACGTAAAAATCAACTGCCAATCATTAGTGGACTGGAGTTCCGCTGTGGTGACCCCTAAACCGGGAAAAGCTGAAAGACACAAATAAGTTATGTACTCACCATAA
Source organism: Protopterus annectens (assembly GCF_019279795.1). Classification (NCBI taxonomy): domain Eukaryota; kingdom Metazoa; phylum Chordata; order Ceratodontiformes; family Protopteridae; genus Protopterus; species Protopterus annectens. The sequence goes on from NC_056741.1 coordinate 532,997,406, forward strand.
CGTTCCATCTGAGTAGGTGGCTTCATTTGTCTGCAACCTGTGGGTCTTGGATCTGATATCGGATCCGAGCCAGCAACTATTTATACAGCTATGTATCCGAGCTCCTAGCTCCTCCCCTCACCCATAATCCCTTGCCAACCCCAAATGACCTCAGATCAAGTTTGCCCCCCTATATACCTGAAAAGGTATTCCAACAGGAAAAGGCAGGAAAAATACCATCATCTAACTCTTCTGAAGGCCAGGGGGAAAGAGGGGGAGATGGTTGCAGACAAATGAAGCCACCTACTCAGATGGAACGTTATGGTGAGTACATAAGTTCTTAATCTGGAGTAGGGACTTCATTTGTCAGCAACCTGTGGGACAGAGTCCCCAGCTACCTGAATCTTGGGCGGCCATCATGGGAGGATGTTCCGGAGCAGTGCGGAGCCAAAGGATGCTCTCCCTCTGTAAATGACGTCCAGTTTGTAGTGGTTAATAAAGGTATGAGATGAGGCCCAAGTGGCTGCAGAGCAAATATCATCCAAGGGGACTCTAGATCTGAATGCAGTAGAAGTAGATATGGAGCGAGTGGAATGTGCACGAACCCTTTGAGGTGCGGGCCTCCCAGAAGTCTCATAAGCTAGAAGGATACATTGGGAAATCCAGCGTGATAAGGTGACCTTCGAAACGGCTTTACCTAAATTGAATTTGGCAAAGGAAATGAACAGCTGATCAGATTGTGCCCAGCAGTCCTATGAATATAGAAACGCAGCTGCCTGCGCACATCTAATGAATGCAGCTTGTATTCTCCTTTATTTTGATAATTAGGGAAGAAAACAGGAAGATTAATGGATTGATTGATATTGTTCTCGGAGGCCACCTTAGGTAGAAAGGATGGATTGGTCCTAAGGTACACTCTATCCTGATGAAAAACCAAGTAAGGGGGTTTTACGGAAAGAGCTTGAAGTTCCAAAACTCTTTTCGCAGAAGTGATGGCTACCAGGAATGCTGTTTTCCAAGACAGGTATTTAAGATCAGCCGAGGCAGCTGGTTCAAAGGGAGAAGCAGTCAAGGCCTGAAGAACTAGTGATAGGTCCCAAGGGGGTATGGCTTCTTTGACAGGGGGCCTGAGCAGGAAAGTACCCTTGAGGAAGGTTTTACATAGTTTAGCTGACATCAAAGGACCTGTCTTGTGTCCTACGTGGTAATGGGAGATGGCTGCCAGTTGTACCTTGACTGTCGAACAGCTAGCCCCTTGCTGAAAAAGCCCGGAAAGGAAGTCCAAAACGGACGTTAGTGGAGCACTGAAGTGGTCCAGATTATGATGTTCTGCCCAGACGGAGAAGCGCTTCCATTTACTGCGGTAAATCTTCCTGGTGGAAGGTTTATGTGCTGCCACCAAGATGGCTTTGATTGGTGAAGAGATACCGGGAGTCCTAATTAAGAGTGGAACTGGAGCAGCCAAGCTGTCAGCTTCAGGCTGTCCAGATTCAGGGACGGTAAGCCTGATGGGTGGGAGATCAGATCCGGGCTGGGATCCAGAATCCAGGGAGGATTCACCAAGTGAGACCACAGGTAAGAGAACCAAGTTTGTCGAGGCCAGAATGGGGCAATGAGGATCATTTTGCTCCCCAACCGAGAGGCTTTCTGTAACATCTTTAGCATCAGGGGTAGAGGAGGATAGGCATAAAGTAGACCGGGCGGCCAAGCATGCACTAGAGCATGTCTCGGGGCTTCCCCTGGTGGGGGAATCAGGGCAAAGAAGCTGTCGCATTTCGTATTTGAGGGGGAGGCAAAAAGATCAAAGCAGGGTTGCCCCCATTTTGCAAAAATCCGCTTCGCTACTCGGGAGTTGAGAGACCACTCGTAAGGGGAAAGGATAGTGCGGCTGAGTTTGTCCGCCAGAATGTTGGACCGTCCCGGAATGTGCGTTGCGATCAGAAAGCGGTTGGTGGAGATCACCCATTCCCACACTCTCATGGCCTCTCGGCAGAGAGGGTAAGACCTGGTTCCCCCCTGTTTGTTGATATACCAGACAACTGACATGTTGTCTGTCTGTATCGCAATAGTTCCTACGGGAAGAAGGTTGTGAAGTGCTTGCAACGCCAACAGCACTGCCCTCATCTCCAGAACATTGATATGCAGGGAGGTCACTGTGTCGTTCCATGTGCCTTGGACTGTTCTGCCTGAGCAATGCCCCCCCCACCCGAGGCGAGAAGCGTCCGTGGTCACCGTGACGAGAGGAGGTGGCGCGCCGAAGGGGCGACCTGTATGGATGTCTGGGGAATGAAGCCACCATAACAGGGCCCTCCTGCAAGCCTTGCTGATAGAGACAGGGTGATTGAGAGGAAGAAGATGAAAGGACCATTGTACCTGAAGGTTCCACTATAGTACCCTCATGTTTAGGCGAGCGCATGGAAGGAGTCTAATTGCCGCTGCCATAGAGCCCAGTGCCCTCAGGACCAATTCTGTGGGTGGAGCTTCTGATTGGAGGATGGCCCGCACATGTAAACTCAGATTCTGTAGTCGTTCCGGAGTGAGGTAGGTTCGCAGACTTCTCGTATCTAATCTGGCCCCCTATGAAGTCTATCACTTGTGTCGGAGCAAGGGAGGATTTGTCCATATTGATCGTGATGCCTAACTGCGGGGCTAGGCGGAGAAAAAAATCTCTGGCTGAGCAGAGTAGATGCCTTGTTGGGGCGGTCAGAAGCCAGTCGTCCAGGTACGGGAAGACCTGCATTCCCTGGAGTCTCAGGTGGGCAGCTATCACTGCTAAAACTTTGGTGAACACCCTGGGGGCTGTGGTGAGGCCAAAGGGAAGGACCCTGAACTGATGGTGGCTGGCTTCCAGCCGGAAGCGGAGAAACCTCCTGGATCGTCTGTCCATTAAAATGTGGTAGTACGCATCCTTGAGGTCTACTGAGCACATCCAGTCGTTCTCCCACAAGAGGGGGAGAATGGATTGAAGAGTGACCATTCGGAATTTTTCCTTGGTTACCGACAGGTTCAGGAGGGAAAGGTCTAGAATTGGTCTCAAGTCCCCCGTCTTTTTTGGCACCAGAAAGAACCTGGAGTAAAACCCTAATCCGAGCTGGTCTGGGGGGACGGGTTGGATGGATCTCTTCTCTAGCAGCTGCTGGATTTCTGTGGCTGCAGCCTCCCTCTGATCGGGTGGTACATCGGGGAGGTTTCTGAGTCTGGAGACATGTTGCATTGGGATTTTGTAACCTCTGGATATGATACGAAGCATCCAGCGGTCTGACGTGATGGACTCCCATGCCGTCAGGTGCCTCGAGAAGCGCCCCCCGACTGCCTCCAGAGTGGAGCAGTTGGGCAACCCTTCAGGGCTGTTATGTGGGCCGATCAGAGAAAGATTCTCTGGACCCAAAATTTCTCAGAACCCCTCTGCCTCTAGGGCGGCATCCTCCCTGTCCTCCTCTGCCACGGAAGGACTGGTTGTCCGGAGCAGGTTGGGAATGCTGCGATTTTCAGAACCACATCTTCTTCTGTCCCTTTTGGTTCTTGGAGAAGGACCTCTGGGGAGCAGAGAAGAGGACTCCGATGGCAGACAACATCTTCCCGTCCTTCTCGCTCTGGACAAGTGTCTCGCGAACGGTCTTGCCAAACAATGCAGAACCATCAAAGGGGGCATTCACAAAGGACGCCTTAAAGGGCTCTGCGAAGTCACAATGTCAGAGCCAGGCCTGGCGTCTCATAACTAGGCCCGCTCCGCTAGCTCTAGCGGCTCCCTCAGTGGCGTGGGACAACAGCCGCATAGAGATATTGGAAATAGATCTTAGAGTGGCCATATGAGTGGAGTACAACTGCTTGTCCTCCGCCAACATGGACTCTGGGGAGGAAGCAGCGTATTCTTTAATAAGATCTCGCTGCATCCTGATGACATGTGCCATGTAGTTCAGGGACTTTACTGAGAAGGTCGCTGAACTAAATACCCGCTTCCCAAGGCGATCCATAGAGCGGGACTCCTTGCTCGGTGGATGGACCGAGGGGCTCTCCTGAGCTGGTTCCCTCTTAGTGGCTGCCGCCGTCAACATGGCATCTACGGGGGGGGGGGGACCCTTGCTCCAGTGGGACCGGTCTGTGGGGGGACTCAAGATCCTATCCGGGCATTTAGGGAGTGGCTCCACAGTGTCCGGCCCCTTCCACGCCCTGGTGGTAATAAGGTCCACCAGGGGGTCAGCCGGAGGGGACACCCAAGAGGTAGACGGGCCTGCTTCGAATGCCTCCAGGAACACGGACTCGGAGGAAGCCTTGGGGGCAGACCCCCCCCCCCCCAATCCTGAGCATTTCCAGGATGTCTCCAAAGGAGACATCCTCAGGGGGTGGCCTTGGGGAGCCCTTCCCTTCATCCAAGTCAGTGTCCTCTGTTAAGGACTCGGGGGAGTCCACGTGCCTCCTCTTACACTTATGCTTGCGAGGCACTTCCTCGGGGGGGCTGTCCGAGGAGGTCTCACCAGCAACATCCTGTTCCAATGGAACAACCTGGGACATCGAAGCAGGCTGTCCCTGTGGCCGGGTGATGGGAGCCTGACCCAGCAGAGAGGGAGTGCAGGGTGGAGCTGAGACAAGGGCCGGGGGTCCGGATGCTCTTGACAGAGCCCTCTCCACTGCATCAAAGGCCGAGGGGGGAGTCGCTCTCCCTAGGTTCCAAAAGTCGACTCCCACTCGGATCCGATGAAGGGATCGGAACCGGCGCCGAGACAGTCGGATCCGAGGGACCAGTGTGCTCCGACCTGGACGGAGCTGAAGGCACACTGAATCCCTCGGATCCGAAGCTCGCCCCACGGCTCCGAGAGGTCGGATCCGACAATGGAACCGACAGACTCGAGGGCATGGTTGGATCCAAAGTACTCAGTACTGTCAGCGCCGACCCACCCCCGGCTCCGACGCTGCCCGGCTCAGAGCGCTCCGAACCCGGGAAGCGGGTCGGAGAAGGGGCAATCAGAACAAAGAAAGGTATTGAGCTCCCACCCGAAGGGGGGGAAGGCAAGAGCACTCCCATCTGCAGCTGGGCCTGGATGAACCTCCTCTTCATCCGGTCCAAGTCTTCATCAGACACGCTGTAGGTTGATCTCGAAGAGGCCACCGAGGCAGGCCTGGAATGCTGCCTCGATGACCTCGACGGAGATCGGGTCTCCTCCTCCTCGGGTCCCGGGGAGAAGCAAGGAGATCGGAGCCGAGGAGGAGGAGACCTGGAAGCCGTGGAGGGAGAAGCCCGCTTAGCTGGGGGGGGGCGAAGCGGAGGCCTCGGTCCTCCGCATGTGGTGCTTCTCCCTCCGTTTCTCCCTCCTGGCCTCCCTGTCCTCCGGCGCTTTAGTGGGAGTTTGAATCCCGGCCGGGGGAAGGGGGGGGCAGGAGTGGCCACCACCACAGGCTGAGGAGGTGCCACGGGAGGAGCGGAGGCCGAAGCCAAATCCGAATCCAGGGGCAGAAGTCCCGCTAAGATCAGCTTCGACCTCTGCTCTTTCAGTGCCCTGGGGTTGAACGCTGCACAAATGGTACAGCCCGAGGACAGGTGTTCAACCCCAAGGCACCGAACACACCGAGTGTGGCCATCTGACGGAGAGAGCTTATGGCCACACTCGGTGCATTTAGAAAAAATAGGCTTAGGGTCCTCTGCCATACCTAAACTAAGGCTACACAAACACACTAGGCCCCAAACGCAATCACACCAAGCACACACTAACGACCAACGAGGGGAGGGTAAGAAAACCAAAAATTAAAAGTTAACAGGCTAAAGGAAACCTAGCACACTCACACTGATTAAACTATGAAAAAAGACTGAGAAAAATTCACTTATCTATAACAAATTGCCAGGAGCTCGCAATCCAGCTGACACACTTTAGAGCGGCAAACTAGATCTGAGGTCATTTGGGGTTGGCAAGGGATTATGGGTGAGGGGAGGAGCTAGGAGCTCGGATCCATAGCTGTATAAATAGTTGCCGGCTCGGATCCGATATCGGATCCAATACCCACAGGTTGCTGACAAATTAAGTCCCTACTCCAGATCAAACAATTATGTAGATTATTAAGTCGGTGATTTCATCCAAGACAATATACTACATGGCTGGAGATGTACAAGGTAGATAGATAGATAGATTGTTTTTAGGGTGTTTGTACACAGACCTGAAAATGTCTAGGACAACGTAAGCGATCTTTGTTAATAGGTTATGAAAATAGAATATGATTTTTACACTGGATTTTTTACATGCAAAGTGTATGTGTATATATTTATATATATTTTTTGAATGCCAAATGTTTCTAAGGTTTTTATATATCCACTCCCTTGCCTGATAAAAAGTAATTATTATTTTCGAATACTTAGCAATTCTGTACAATATTTTAAATTCTATATTTTTATTTTTTTGACTTAAAACTAGTTTAAGTTCGCTACTGCTACTATCATTGTCTGATCTGATTAATATACAATGATTATATATATATATATATATATATATATATATATTATATATATATATATATATATATATATATGGATTGAAAATTTTCCACACAGAGAAGTTTCTTACAGTTTTAAAATTCTCACTGATTCAGTGACATTGTGGTTTAACTGCCAAGGTAACCTAGTATTGGTCAACTTTCAAAAGCTCAGACTCCCCTCCTTCTCTCTACCTGTGACAGCTAATTGGCTGAGCATATCCTGAGAGAGAAGCCTTTGGCTGTCACAGAAAGTGAGTGTTCAGGCTTTTTTTGCATACAAAAAGGAGTACAGGAAAGTACCTGAAGCCAGAATCATCTAGCATGATCAAATTCGCAGCCAAACACAATACCATACAAAAACCACAGCCAGCAACACACGAATCAAAGAAGATAAAATCCACCTCAACCATACACAATGTAGGGAATGGTGAGTGGGTGTTGCCAGTAAGGAATCTGAACACCTACCAACTGAAAACCACAAAACAGCGCTTGTAAAGACAGCTTCAAAATTATTGCAACTCTTTTATTCTTCGCTTTTATCAGAATGACTTCTTCATAATAAAAACCTCATTAAAAACTTGTCATACATATACATTATAACATCCAATGATAAGTAAAAATCAATCAAATAGTTAACACCCTGCCCTTTGTTTGAAACACTATTACCTTTATAATAAAACCTTAAAAACAAGTATATAAATAAATGCAAGTATAAACCAAAATAAAATAAACCATGATGAATAGTTTACAGTTTTTAATCTTTTGTCTTTCAGAAAGCACTTAATATTTATCACATCATTCAGCCCAGGAAATTTGTCAGTCCCCCCCAGTGTAAACTGCCACATAGTTTCTCTTTGTTCCACCTTGTTCTTGTAGTTGCCTCCACTTAAGCCCATAGGTACTTGCTCCAATACAGAAAATAAAAATCTCCTGTATTTCTGACATTCTTTACATTCTTTAGTATGCTAAACAAGGAGTAAAAAGGTCACACAGAAAAAACAATTGGTTAAAAAACACACAGAAAAATCTAGCAAAGCTAGACTTTTCCACTGTGTGATAACTTAAACCTCTTGTATTATGGGATATATGCAAATGACCCTTTAAGGATATCAGGTGTTTCAGCTAAATGGCAATTTTTAATGTCCATGACTTTTTCTTTTAAGTCTATTTTATGGACACTTTCAGGCCAATAAAACCAAACCCCACTAGCTGTGGACATGCATGTTTCTGCCTTTTTATGACATTATCAGCACAGCATAAGTGGAATGTTTGGCTAACATTTGGAAACACAAGGTTGTCATACCCAACTGATATCCATAAAAATTAGGGTGACTGCAACATATCCCAACTAACAAACTATGCTCGAATAATGCATTTTTCCATCCTTAACTTTAATAGAATATATATGTTCTTTAATTCTCTTGTCTAAACACCTCATGGTCATACCAACGTAAAAAGCATTACACATCCTAAACATACATACATATAGTAGCTCTTTGGACATGCAATTGAATCTTCCAGGGACAGTAATAGTATATTTTATATGTTCTAGGGAAATGTAGGGTCCCTCCAAAATGTACCTGCAAACAGCGCACCCCCCCCCCCATTTGTACATCTCTTTGCCCTAAGCAGAAAAAGGCATCAAAGAAGGGATCTTTATCGTTCTGTAACATGAATTTAAAATTAAAAGTACTTTCATATACAAAGTAAGGAGAATTCCCTATCTCTGTAAAAAAGATTATTGCCTCCCAAAATATTCCAATTTCTACTGATGATACAACAAATAGCCTGGCTATCTACAGTCTTGTCTAAACAACAAGCAGTAGTTTTTTTTTTTCAGTATACAAGCGCCCTCCTGATTCAACAATATTTTTGTTAAAAGACTTGACCAAAATGAGGGGGCATACTGTTCCTTCTTAATTTATTTTTTTCTGCTGTTTATACGAGTTCCTTCCGATAGTTGACTCCAGATACAGGTACACTTTGAATGGACCCTACATCTCCCTAGAACATATAAAATATATTACTGTCCCTGAAAGACTCAATTGAAGTCCAAAGGGCTAGTATATATAAGTGTATGTTTAGGATATAATGCTCTTTACGTGGGTATGATCATGAGGTGACAAGAGAATCAAAGAACATGTATATATTCTATTAAAGTTAAGGATGAAAAAAATGCATTAACCAAACATACTAAAGAATGTCAGAAATACAGGAGATTTCTGTTTTCTGTACTGGAGCAAGTACTTATGGACTTAAGAAGAGGCAACTACAAGAACAAGGTGAACAAAGAGAAAACTATGGGGCTGCTTACATTGGAGGCTGACATTTCCTGGGTTGAGTGACGTGATAAATATTAAATGTTTTCTGAAAGACAAAAGGTTAAAAACACTTAAGTAAACTATTCATCGAGATTTATTTTATTTTGGTTTACACCTGCACTTATTTATACACTTGTTTTAGGGTTTTATTATGGAGGTAATAGTGTTTTAAACAAAGAGGGGTGTGTTAATTATTTGATTAATTTTTACTCATCATTGGATGTTATAATGTATATACATGACAAGTTTTTACTGAGGTTTTTATTATGAAGACGTCATTCTGACGAAAGCGTTGAATAAGAGTGTTGCGTTAATTTTGAAGCTGTCTCTACAGTGCTATTGTGTGGCTTTCAGCTGGCTGTTGTCTATTTTACCACAGCTGGTCAGGTTTATCTGCTGAATTTCAACATCTGCTTTTAAAGGTACTGCCTCAATGACATGTTGGGTAGATTCCCAAAGCTTACCCTACATGGGAGGTAAACAGATAAAGATCCAGGAATCCAGAAGCTGCTGGAGAATGGCCCTAGCAAAGCCTGCTCTTGGCCTTGAAAAGGAATCCAGGAATCTAGTTTGTAGTGAGCGCTTTGTGACGGTATGAACATAGGACCAAGTCGAGAGAGCCTTAACCTTGCCTGGAAGAAACTAATCATGACAGAAATAACAGAAAACAGTCGCAGAGAACAACCATTGAGTAATAGTTTGCTATGAGATAGGGTAACCTTTCTTAGCTCACTTACATAAGAAAAGTGATTGTTCAGCATTCCTAAAAAGCTTTGTTCTGTCAAGGTAGTGACTTAGCTGTCTGTGTGCATCGAAGGTATAAGGAATCTTTTCTGTCATGTTTTTTGGATCAGAATGTGAAACTAATTTATCGATTCAAGGTAAAGTCAGAAACAAAATTTAGGCATGAATGATGGATCAGTGAGTAAACACAATCAGTTCCTTGTGAACGATCAGCTATGGTTGGCCCACTATGAGAGTTTGCAGCTCACAGACCTGCCTTGCAGATGTCAGAGCAATAAGCAAAACAGTCTCACAAGTAATGAACCATAAATCAGCCTGAGAGGCAAGTTCAAAAGGAGGTTAGGTCAATTTTTAAACAACAAAGGTGAAATACCAAGAAGGAATTTGCTTTCGAGAGGGTCTTGCATGCAAAGTACAGTTGCACAAGTTCCACTTACCTGTAACAGTACAACACTGCCTTGCTACCATATGGGTGGTAGTGTCTTGCTACTTTCCCTTACTGGCATATGGGTTTGTAGTGTCCTGCTACCTCTCCCTGTGGCAGTCTGACAAAACTCAGAACTCTTTCTACTGCCTGTCTGTGATGGTGAAGAACCAATCACCTGGTAGCACAAGGACAGCCCTTCACACGCAATGACAGAACCCTTTCAGTTTTCAAGGTTCCAACAGGAAAAGCAGAAGGAAACAAGCACTGTGAGCACCTACTATTACAAACCAAAATACACACACACAAAGTTGATGAACCAAACACAACAGCAACTTAAAATATATATATATATAACCAAAAGGGGGGATGGTACGAAGGTATTGTCAGTAAGGCAGTGCATTCTATGAATGTCTACTGTTACAGGTAAGTGGAACTTATGCTGCTGTACTATGCTCAAGAATCACACTGTGTTACCGGTATATAGGTAGATTCCCAAAGCATACCCATCTTGGGAGAAGGAAGAATAACGGTCCAGAAGCTCTTGGGGAATGGTTCTCGTGGATCTAGACAATGCACCCAGTTTGTAGTGCTTCATGAAGGTATGGACAGAGAATCAAGTTGTTGCCGCCTCTAGGATACCCCTAAAGTCAACTCCTTTTCAATATGCCAAAGAAGAGGAAAAGGCCCTGGTGCCTTATGGGGAAACTGCCACCCAGGCTAATTACTCCATCAGTAAACCACCCCTAACTGTTGACCCAGTAGTCAGGGATCTAGGCAAATATGTAGACAACAATGTGGCCTTTGAACCACATGTGGCCAAGTTAGTATGAAAAATAATTCCATGTAGCCGAGTATAATGCCCCCCTTTGGCACGTACCTGACCAAACATAGTCTACTGTTGGAATAATTACAAAGGTTCCTTACCAAGACAATCTAGAGTATAAACACACTGCCCTATATCATATGGAGTGCCTTAAAGCCCTATCGATATACTCAGTATACTACAGGTTACTGAAAGGCAATCTATGCCTGGCATACAAGGCAGTCTCAGATCCAGCTCTGATGAACCTTTTGCACATCCACAAATAAACAGCACAAGAATCACCAGGTCTACGGATTTAGATTTTGCTTGCAACACAAAAAAGACATGATACTGAGACAGACACATCTCTCTCAGAGGAACGCCATGCTCTTGAACTGGCTCCGCATCCATGTGAAACGTAGTCCATCCCTAGTCCTATTTAAAAGTGTAACCTTGACCAGTGGATGGGAAAGCAGAAATTCACCCCAGGTCTGGCCCCAAGTCTCTGACAGACACAAGCAGACAGTACTGCCCAAACTAACATACTTTCCACACAACCTCTAGAAATTTCCTAACATAGTCCCTCTTAATAAATGTCCATGATACATAGGGACACAACTGGGTTGGGCTGCATTGCCAGACTTATAAAGGCCCTGTTGATCATGGGTCTAGTATACATTTATAAACCTAAGGTGGAATGTGCCTCAACCCTGCCTGGACTCACCTTTCCAAGGTTGAAGTAACAAAAAACAATACCAGAGAACAACCGAAGTGCAATGGATTGCTTAAAGACAGGTTGAGCTTAAGGAAACAAAAAGCCTTTCGGTCTTCCTAAAGGGCTGTGTTCTGTAAAGGTAGACACCTGAGCTGCCCATGCACAACCAAGGTATGAAGTATCCACTTTCTCCCTTATTCTTAGGTTCTGGAAAGAATGCAGAAGACCACTTTCATCATGAAAGAAGAATTGATGTATAATGCAACTTCATCCCTGTGAAAAATCAGGTAAGGTTGTCCCACCATGAGAACTTGCAGATCAGAAACTCACCTTACAGAAGTCAAATCAATACGCAGAATAGTTTTCCACATTAAGAGTTTGAGATCAGTGTGAACTGCTGGTTCAAAAAGGAGGTATGGTCAATTTTGTCAACAATAATTTAGGTCCCACAAAGGAGGCATTTGCTTGTGAGAGCATCTCATAATGCAATACTTCCTTCATGAACTGTTTTAGCAAAACAGAAGAAAGAAGAGGAAGTACTGGCAGATAAGTAGAGATGGCCACTAAATGTACCTTAATGGATGCATAAAATAAGTCATCCTAAAGTAGCTCACATAAATATTTCAAGACCAGAGAGATATTAACCTCAGTGGACCCTCAGTTTCCAGTTAGGCACCACTTAGAAAACCTCATCCATTTACAAACGCAAGATTTTCTAGTAACAGGATTTCTGGCCTCCTTGAACACCTACTGCACATCCACATGAAACAAGTGCCTAAAAAGAGTCAAGATTGAATCATCCAGGCTGTCAATTTAAGTTTCTCCAAATTGGGGTGCACCAGTCGCCCCTGAGACTGAGAGAGCAGATTATGCATGATAAGAAGTCCATGGTAATTGCCCTTGGGTCAATACTATTATCAGGGAGAACCAAGAATGCCTGGGCCATTAGGGGTCACCACAATGATCTTTGGAATTTTTCTCTGAACTTTCAGAAGTTTTTTGTGAATTAGTGGAAAGGGTGGAAATGCATACAGGAACACTCCCATCCAAGGGAAGGAGAATGTGTCTAATCTCAAAACATGTCTGCAAGAATGTCTGAAACAGAATTTGTTCAGCAATCTGTTTTGAAAGGGTTAGAAAAAATCTACTTGAGGCCTTACCCAGATCTGGACTAGATAATGGAATACCAATGCTTTGAGCTTCCACTGATGTGGGTCCGCCCAGAACTTGCTCAATTTGTTTGCTACAATGTTCTGCTCTGATGATACATGATGTCTGAAATGTCAGAGAATACTAAGAAGCCTGCACCTTGGTGATTACTGCCACATGGCACAGAGGGTAAGACCTCAGACCCCCTTGTTTGGTGAGATACCATATCACTGTGATATTGCCCATAACCATTCAAACAGGACCTGGAGTCCAAAGGTGGAGAAGGACTTTTGAGGCATGAATCACTGCCAACATCTACTTGACATTTACGTGCTTCCATGCGATCTTGCATCCCCACTGACACAACTCCCCAAGCAAAGTTCCCTGAATCTGTCGGGACATACTATACTGGCACCAAAGGGGAGAAAGGGAGTCCTAGACTGATACTCAACTGATCTCTCCTCCACTGTAACTCTCATCTGATGAAGGGCTGCACCAACAACTGGGATTCCTGGAAATATAGAAGCCAAATCCAACAACTGCAGAGATGGCACTGAATTTTTCTCATGTGAAGACTCGCCAGTGGTATCATGAGAATCATGGATGTCATCAGTCCAAAACTTTTTCGGAAATCTCTGTGAGATGACATTCTTTTTGCAGAATTTCAGAAACAGTTTGGTATGTCAGGACCTTTTCTTCTGGTAAAAAGGCCATTCACGTGATGGAGTTGATCAAGCAACCCATAAAGGGAAGTCTTTGCAAGGGTGTCAGACAAGACTTTCAAAGGTTCAACTTGAACCCTAGATGAGCAAGTCTTCCATGTATGGAAACATGTGAATGCCAGAGTCCAACAGTGGGCCACTACTGGAGCAAGGCACTCGGTATACACTCATGGTGCAGTGGATAGCCCAAAGGGCAATATAGAAAACCGATAGTGCAAACCAGATGCAACAAATGTTGCATAGCTCCTGAAGCAATAAGCAATGGGGACATGATGACAGGAATCCAAGTCCAGGGTTCAGCATGAAGCAGTTGTCCATTAACAGAGGAAGCACTGTCTGCAGAGTGAGCATCTTGAACTTGGAAACCTTGACAAATGTAGTCAGAAAAGAAAGGTTCAATACCAGCCTCCACAACTGCTCTTTTTCGGGAAGCAAGAACATTTTACAGCAGATACCTCTTATTCTTTCTGAAGAAGGGACAGGTTCTAATGACCAGAGTCTAGCATTTGCGAGAGAATAGGAGGGAATAAGAAAGTCTGGTCTTGAGGAGAAGGGCGGCCTTTCCACTGCCAACAATGTTTAGCACCCATTTGTCAGGAACCACTGAAGGCCAGGCCACCTTGTTGACAGCTAACTTGAGACAAAAGACACCTTACAGGGGACTTGATAAAGGCAGATGCCACACCTTGGAATAGTCAAAGTTGGGAGGGGAAGTATCCTTTTTAGGAAAGGAACACTACTTGCTAGGCTTGGTATAGTTACCATCCTGCCATTTCCTTTTATTGTCTTGGCTCTTGTTCAGCAAGGACTTCAATTTGTCAGGCCGCCAAAAGTTATCCTGCCTCAAAGGACGAGAGCATAGGAATATAAAGTATTTTCTACACTCCTTTCATCAATTTGCCTCCATCATCCCAGTGTTTAAGGATCTGATTAGCTGCTGTACAACACACACAATCAGACTCGAGAGGCATATTCAAAATTTCATTTTTTAACTCATCAGAAAAATTCAGGGAGAGCAACCAGGCACACTTCTTAATCACCACTGACAACTGCATTTCTTGAAAACGTATCAGACCACTTTTAAGGCATGTTTTGATATCTGAGAAACACCGGAGACCATATCTTTAACACAGACCTTTTGCTCTGCAGCCATCAAGGCAGCAAACTCATCTAAACTGTACATAGGTTCATAGGTTCATGGGTTTATACTAGGCTATCTGCCCTAAGGCATTTATAAGCCTAGCCCAAATTTTTGTGGCTTACGCCACCCCTTATATGAAAAAATACTGTGCCCATTAGTTTGTTGTGCCTCTGTCCAGCAGTGACACAGAGATGATTCCCGGGGTAAACCTACGATCTCCCATCCACAGGTCTAGATTTCTCTTGAACAGAGTCAGCGAGGTGCTCTGCCTCACATGGACCGGGATTTTATTCCACAGCATAGGGAGTCTCTGAGTGATAAATCTATCCCTCCAGCACGTCCTATTTATATCCGTGCTAAGGTTTAAGTCGCTTGCTCTAGTGGTTTTGGTGGATTTGGATTTTTTGAGGTGGAGCATGTCCATTAATTCCGGGTTGGACATGGCCTTGCATGTCAGGCACATGTCACCTCTGAGCAGACGGTATGCGACTGAGTAGAGCTGGAGTTTCTTCAATCTGGCAGCATATGACAGATTTTGGAGTCCCTTTATCCTTTTGGTGAGGAACTTTTGGGGTCTCTCCAATTGCTGCAAATGTCGGGTGAGATACATCCCGAATGGGGCATTGTACTCGATCATTGGTCTGATAAGTGAAGAGTACAGGGGAACAATGACCTCACTAGATCTGGATGTGAATCCCTTCATGATCAGGTGGGCAATGTAGAAGGTCTTTCTAACCACTTTAGCAATGTGAGTGTCAAAAGAAAGGCCACTGTCAACCTGGGTCCCCAGGTCCCTGATAACCTCTTCTGTGCTTAGTGGATTGCCACCTATATGGTAGCTTGGGGTTACCTTGTTTTTCCCGAAGGGTATGACTATACATTTTTGGCGTTTAACTTCAGGCCATGGCTCTGGCACCAGCTATCTGTTTCCGTGAGTCTTTTCTGAAGGATATCCGTGTCCGATGCACTTTCCACTATGGTGCCCAGTTTGCAGTCGTCTGCAAACTTTGTCAGCCAAAGTCCTCCCATGCTGGCCTGTACTTCTGAGAAGTAGATGCCAAACAATAGGGGCCAAGGACCGAGCCCTGTGGGACACCACTTGTGACCGGCTTGGAGTCTGACACAGCGCCAGCAACTCTAACCCTGTGGGTTCTGTCCTTAAGCCAGTTTGCAACCCATCTTGTGACATATGGGTTTACATTTAAGCTGGTAAGTTTTTCTACAATACCCGAGTGGGGTATTGTGTCGAAAGCCTTGCAAGGTCAAGGTAGGCTGTATGGACTGCCTTTCCTCATCAATGGCCTTGGTGACTATTTCAAGAAGTCGACCAAGTTCAAAAGGCATGATCTTCCCTTGACAAAGCCAAACTGGGTCGGGTCCAATGTCTGCAAGTCCCCTATATCTTTGTTTATGAGCTCCATTATGATCCTCTCCATAGCTTTGCAGACTAGACTTGTTAAGCTTATGGGCGGTAATTACCAGGGTCCGTGAGGCGCCACCTTTGTGGAGTGGGACCACAGTTGCCGTCGCCACTCCTTGGGCACGTATCCTGTGGTAAGGCTGAGATTAAACAGCTGCCTTATGTGCGGGTTAATTCCTCATTTAGCTCGTGTAGCACACAGCCGGGGACACCATCCGGTCCCATTGATGCTGTGTTTTTAGCTTTAGAGAGAGCAGCTTTCACCTGCGCATTTGAGATGTCCGGGAGGCTACACTCGGCTGGGATAGTTATCTCTCCTTTAGGGGAGAGGGGTGAAGTTTGCACTGAACCTGTCTGCCAGTATGTTGGCAATGTCTGTGGGTTCAGTGATTTTTGTATCATTTTGGACTAATTCTGAGCATATCTGGGAGTTTCCACCCAGGTTCCTAACATAGCTGAAAAAGGCCTTATGATTGTCCTTTGAATCCATGGCAATTTTTCTCTCAAAATTGGCCTTAGTTGATTTTATGAGTGCTCGTAATCTTTTACTAATAATGATCAGGGTGACTTCCCTTTTATGGATTTTGTTCTATCATGTAATAGCTTTCTCCTCTTATTGTAAAGTTTGTTAGTGGCTGGGGTCCACCAGACTGGACGTTTGCCCTTTGTGGAAAGAGTCTTGGTTTTATTTGGGATTGCCTGATCCATGCAGTCCTGGAGGTGTTCATAGAAGGCATTTGTAAGGGCTTCGAGCTTGGGTTGTGGTTTCCTCTGGCTCAGGGGCCTTGAAGGATACCACACCAGTCTTGAGTAGTGTGAAGTTTGCTTTAGAGAAGTTCTTCACTATGGTCTTTTGTTTGGGGTGGGGCGGATGTGGATTTCCAGTGAGATTAGTTTATGATCAGATCTCACCAATGAGGGATATACTTCCGGTGTGGAGCATTTTGTCCCCATGTTTGTGACAATGAGATCTAGTATATTTTCTCCTCTCGTGGGAACAGTGACTAGCTGTTCCATGGCATTTTAATTTATGAACTCCAGGAACCGTTGGACTAGAAAGTTAGGGCTTGAGTAATGTTCCCAGTCTATATTCGGGTAGTTGAAGTCACCCAATATGATGGTGTTTTGAGATACATTTATACCCTCCAGTGTCTTCAGGTATGTATCTCAACACAAACTTCAACATAAAACACTGGTAGTTATACACTGAAAAAGCTATCATACTGGACCACATCAGCTTCATTCCCTGAGATTCCAACCACTTGCCTAGTTTATCTTGAGTGAGCAGGTTAGACGAAGACATTATCTAGTCATCTAGTTATTAGCAAAAAAGTCACTGGGGACTTTGAAGCAGGGTCAGCAGAAAAAGGAACTTGGAAGCCTGGCAAGGCTGAGCATACCCTAAATTTCTTAAAACACTTTCTTAAGCAAAGCCTCTACAAAGAGAGGGGAACTGCAAGCGTTCTTGAAGATGGCCCCCAGGACTGGGATTAAGGAAGGAAAAGTTTCAATGTCTGGGACCTCACCCTCCACAAGACAATTCCAGGGGCAACCAAACACAGTTCCCAGTTGAGTACATCTCTAAATCTAGTCAGCATCTGAAAAAAGAAAACATCTACTTGGATACCTGTACTGTTTGTCATCTGAAGAACCTAACTGATCTGACTCCAGACAAAATTAGAGTCCACCGACGCAGAATTTCCCTTTGGCAGATTGATTAGTGGTAGAAGTGCCAGCATTACTTATAACCAGAGTATGTATCCCCCTACTGAACAATCAAAGCTAGCCACAGCTATTTTCTCAGGTGAAAAATCATACACTACGCTACTGGAAGAATCCCCAGGTAGAAAAAGTATCAATACTGACAAAAACTTCTGCATCCCTGACTTCACCTGCACTAAAAAGATTTGGTTTTCCCATAACTGCAGCAGGCAATGGTACAGCCCTGGCAGATGTGCCTGACCTATGCAACACATACAGTTGTGATACAATGAACACCCCAGGGCTCTGACAGCCTGACCAAAGCTAAGGCTACTGCAGAGTCACAAGCCATTGGAGGAGAGACATGTTTTGACTCATTCTTGCATATTTTTTTAGATGCAGATGGGGAAGATGATGGTGGTGGAGCAGGAGGAGTCTGAATCCATCAGAACAGAGTACAAGAAACTAGCCAGCTCAATACCAAATACTGGATGCATAGTCAGCACAGTAAGAGGATGGACAAATCCCACTATTATCCCTCCAAACACAAATCTAAAGACTATTTCTGTGGGGGTAGTATTCTGAACACTGCACTTAAAATACTACATTATTTTCAGAAAAAGTTCATAGCAGAAAAACATACAGAAGTTCTCTGATTTTGAAAAAAGGCGAATTTCAGTCCAAATGAATGGATACAGTAAAAACAGTAAAAGACGAGAAATAATCACGAACTGATGAAAAATTCCTGTCTGAAATGTTTAACATAAAATGGCGCTAAAAGCAAACTTAAGTCTATTTCTGCAGGGATTATTATTCTAAAGACTACACTGAATAAAAATGACAGTTTCAGTAACACAGTACTAAGCACAATGTACACAAATACATGCACAAAATATTACTAATATTTTTTTAATAAAAAAAGGGGAATGGGGCTAGTTTCAGTCAAAATGAACGGATGCAGCTTAAAACAGTATTAGACAATAAATAAATCATAAACTTATTCATAGATTCATAGATTAGTACTAGGCTAACTGCCCTTGCGAGCCATTGTAAGCCTAGCCAATTATCCCCTGTGAGATTCAAACCCTGTACCTTGTATTTGTAAGGCAAACACCTTAACCATTAGGCCATCCTCCCATGAAAAATGTATGTATTTATTTAAATACATTTACCATACAAATGGTGCCAAAATCACAACTTAAATGAAAACATTGTTTAAAATGCTGTAATCCTACTTAGTTACCTCAAATAATGAACCCCCTCCAAATAAATGCAACATCAGCAGGTTTTGCCTTGAAAACTTCCAAAGCTTTTAATCAACACGTCTTACTGTGCTAATCAAAGTGAAAATAAAAGCATATATAAAATTTCTAATCAGAAAAAAAAAAAAGTCAAGGCAGCAGAATACAGATAGAAAAGTCATGAGAGAGAAAATAAAATCCCAAAAGGAAGCTGGACCCTGCAACTGATGTCACCCAGTTTAATTTTCCCAAGTCTTTTGGGTTTCTAACACCATGATGGAAATGGACCCCATTCCCAAGTCAAAGTACGATTAAAGTTTGTGAAATTAGGATTGTTTCAAATTTTAATGTTAGCCAAAAGTACTCTATGCAACACCTGCAATGTGTACAGAAATGACTCCTCCTGCAATTCATGAGGAGTTACAAGTCACGAGGGAGAAAATAAAATCCCAAAAGAAAGCTGAGCTCTGCAACTGATGTCACCCAGTTTAATTTTTCCAAGTCTTTTGGGTTTCTAACACCATGATGGAAATGGACCCCATTCCTAAGTCAAAGTACGATTAAAGTTTGTGAAATTAGGACAGTTTCAAATTTTGATGTTGGCCAAAGGTACTCTATGCAACATCTGCAATGTGTACAGAAATGACTCCTCCTGCAATTCATGAGGAGTTACATGTATTGGTAGCGCATCCAAATATGACTGAAAATTCCTTTTTAAGAGACCCCTGCTCCTACTATTACTGGAACCATCTTCCACACTGTCCTCATTTTGCCTGCAAATCCTGGTATTTTCTGACTTTGCGTCTCTCTGCACTTAAGACACTATAATCACTGGGTGCAGCAATTTCAATCATCAATGCTATTTTGGTCTTTTTTCATGGACTACTATACCTGGTTTTCTCACATCTATTTTTTGAACTACTAGTAATGGGTGATTCAATGTGATATAAGCTTAGTCATTCTCTATAATGCTATATGGCTCATGTTTCCAATGCTTCTCAGTTAATTCAATATTGTAATGTTTGCACAATCCTCAATACCCTGTCACATTACTATGCCTTTCAGTATACAGGCCCTCTAGCATTAGTGTATATAAATCCCAGCAACAAGATGACCGACTGCTTCCAGTTCTGCTTCACAGAACCTGCATTTGTCTATTTCTCCCACGTGTTCAATGAACTTTGTAAATCAATGTGTACTTAGTCCACAATCCTGGGCTGCTAATATTAACTTTTCATCTTCTGGTTTAAATTCACCTCTCCTTAACCATTCCTGTGTCAGATCCTGATCAATATGAGGGTGTTCCAGGAGTTTTCTGTACTTGCAACTATATTTATGCCTTTTCCACGTCTTGCCTTCTAATCTGATCCTTCTTCCTTATCTTCTTTCTTTTGTTTTTTAGCACATTCCGTTCCTGCCTGACTTTTGTCCTACTTCTGGTTTTGTTTCAGTTCCCGCTTAACACTGATATGAATTGCCTAAACTAAGCAGGGAAGTCATCTTATATTTGTTCTCTTCATGTTTCAGAACTTTCACTTTGTTTGGCTCTGATAAGGTCAGCAGATATGTATGCAGTCCAACAACTGCAGTTCTATACGTGTAATCAATTTCGAGGAGGCCCACACCTTCTTCAGAACAAGGAATATATACTCTTAGTATACACTGATTTTTCTATATCATTTGATAATTGTGAAGCATTTTTCTTGCTTCCCTGTCCAACTGATCCACTACCGAATGGGGTCAGTCAATCACCCCAGAAAGTACAGTTGTGTACACTTACCATAAATGTAGATGTTTGAGTGTATTCACTGTTGCAGTCATTGCATTTGAGTAATCTGCTGGCAGGTTGCCCTCAGTCGGCCTGAATTACAAAGTCTTGGGTCCTGCGTCGGTTGCTGTCTCCTTTTCCATGATGTCAGTTCGTCAGGGGTATAAAACATGCAGCCAACGCCATTTTCTTTAGTTTTTCTTGCCCCAGATGTCAGGTGCCCCCAAAAAGGTAGGGGAAAAAAAAATTATATATATATATATATACACACACACACACACACACACACACACACACACACACACACACACACACACACATGCATCAATATAAACTTTACCTTCATCTACAAGCAAATACACCACATAGGTTGTAGAAGATAGAGCAAGATAGATAAGCTCCAGAATGACAGGGGGATGGCGGGAGGATAACCTGGACTGCAACAGTGAATACACTCAATCATCTACATTTATGGTAAGTGTACACAACTGCACTATGTTCTTCGTGTTTCACTGTTGTAGTCATTACATTTGGGTAGAATCCCAAAGCTATGGCTGGGAGGCTGGAACTAAACAGCATTAGGTGCAGCTATAAGGCCCTGCAGAAAGTACAGTTGTGTACCTACCACAAATGTGGATGTTCGAGTGTATTCACTGTTACAGTCATTACACTTGGGTTATCCTGCTGGCAGGCTACCCGCAGTCGGCCTGAATTCCAAAGTCCTGGTCCGTCGGTTGCTGTCGCCTCTTCCCTGACGTCGGCGCGCCAGGGGTATAAAAGATGCAGCCAATGCCATTTTCTTCAGTTTTTCCTGCCCCATATGTCAGGTGCCCCCAAAAGGGTAGGCTGTAAAAATTATGATCATAAAAAAGCATGCACATAACCTTCATCTACAAGCAAATACACCACATAGGTAGTATAGAATAGACAGGTACAGATGAGTCCCAGCAAAGAAAAAGGGGGATGGTGGGAGGGTAACCTGGACTGCAACAGTGAATACACTCGAACATCTGCATTTATGGTAGGTACACAACTGTACTATGTTCATCGTGTTTCACTACTGCAGTCATTACACTTGGGTTGAATCCCAAAGCTGCGTCTGGGCCTTAATAGAGTTTGGAGTGGCTATGAGGCCCTGCAGAACTGCAGTGGCAAAGCCTGCTCTGGATTTAGAGTACAGAGGTAAATGGTAGTGCTTTGTAAAAGTGTGCACTGAAGTCCATGCTGCAGCCTCCAAAATATTCTTGGTTGGTACTCCTCTGAGGAAGGCTGCTGCTCTGGTAGAATGTGGCCTAATGCCCTTGGGCACTGATTTGCCATGTTGTGAATAGCAGAAACGAATGCAGTGGCCTATCTATTTTGAAACCGTCTGTTTTGAAATGACTTTTCCTTTGGAACCTGCAGCGTATGCCACTAAGAGTTGCTCACTCTTTCTGAAGGCTTTAGTCTTGTCCAAGTAAAAGCGTAGCTGTCTGTGTATGTCCAAAGTATGCAGAAGTCTCTCCCCCTTATTCTGTGGGTTTGGATAAAAGGTAGGCAAATGTATGGTTTGGTTAAGAGCCACGCTGGACACTACCTTAGGCATAAATGTCGGGTTTGTCCTTAGAGAAACCCTGTCCTGATGGAAAATAATAAAAGGTTCCACAGCCATTAGTGCCTGTAACTCTGAGACTCTTCTTGCTGAAGTTACTGCTAGGAGAAGAGCGGTTTTCCATGACAAGTATTTTATCTCTGCTGTATTGGCAGGCTCAAAAGGAGGCAGAGTGAGCTTTTCCAAGACAAAATTGAGGTCCCATGTAGGAATTGGAGCTCTCCTTGGAGGTCTTATGTTTTTGGCCCCTCTGAGAAACTGTCTTAGCAGTGGATGAGAAAAAATAGGTGGTTCCGTATTGTAATGAGCTGAAATGGCAGAGGCATGGGTCTTAATTGATGAGAAGGATAGGCCTTTGTCCAGCATCTCAGTTAGGTATTGCAAAATCTGAGGAATATTTGTTTCAAGCGAGTCAACTCCCTGCGCTTGGCTTCAAGCACAGAATCTCTTCCATTTTTCTGCATAACATTTTCTGGTGTTGGGCCTCCTGGCCTCCAAAATAACATCCATAAATACTTTAGAGAGAGGTGTGTTCTGAATGATTACATTAACCGCCATGCAGCCAGATTTTGGGTTCTGAGTTGGCTGTGCAGGATCTGATTGTTCTGTTGGGTCAGCAAATGAGGTATTAGAGGCAATGTCCAGGCTGGGCCTTGAGACAAGCTCTTTAGGATTGGGTACCAGTGCTGGCGTGGCCAGTCTGGGG
Source organism: Protopterus annectens (assembly GCF_019279795.1). Taxonomy (NCBI): domain Eukaryota; kingdom Metazoa; phylum Chordata; order Ceratodontiformes; family Protopteridae; genus Protopterus; species Protopterus annectens. The sequence continues at coordinate 533,020,295 of NC_056741.1, forward strand.
CAATCAGTATCATTTTTAGCTTCTCTTGTCTGACCTTTAGGAGTACCTTGGAGAGGAGAGGCAGAGGAGGGAAGGCATATACTGTAAGGGCTTTCCAGCTGAATGAAAGGGCGTCCACTTTCCATGCTTGCTTGTGATAAGTCCGAGTGCAGAATCTCTGTAGCTGGCAATTGTGAGGGGGAGTGACTAGATCTATGTCTGAGCATCCCCATTTCCCTGTTATCATGTTGAATATTTGTGGGTCCAGTTTCCACTCGTGAAGATCCATGAGGTGTCTGCCAAAGTATTTGTCTTTCCTGGCAGGTATTGTGCTTGCAGATGTACTTGATAAGTCAATGCTGTGTCCCACAAAGTCATGGCTTGCCTGTAGAGGGGTAGGAATGTGTGCCTCCTTGCTTGTTTATGTACCACATGACTGTAGTATTGTCCGTCTTTATCAGTAGTTGTCCTGGATGAAGTAGGTCCTTGAAGGCGTTCAGGGCATTTTGTATAGCTAGCATCTCTTTTTGATTGATATGAAGATGCATTTGGTTTGTGGGCCATGTGCCCTGAATACATTTTCCTGCCATGTGCGTCCCCCAGGCATAATCTGATGTATCTGTTGTTAGTGTTTGCCTGGCAGTGGGTACGGTGAATGGCTGTCCCTTGTTGTGGTGACAGACCTGTGCCCACCATTGAAATTCCTGTTGCAGGCATGGAATGAGAGTAATTACTGTTTCCAGGCTGTGGCAATGTTGAGTCCAAACACTTTTTAGGTACCACTGTAGTTTCCTCATATGCAGTCTTGCATATGGAATTAGTAGAATGCAGGATACCATGTAGCCCAGAGCCTGCAGAATTTTTCTTGCAGATAACTGGGTCTTTGTTGCCATGTCTTTGAAGTAAGAAGTCAGATGCCTTTGTTTGTTTGGCGTGAGATAAGCCATCTGGGCAGTTGTATTTAAGCTTGCACCCAGGAATATTATCTCTTGAGAGGGTACTAGTTTTGATTTCTTTTCATTTACTGTGTACCCTAGGCAAATTAGTAATCTTTTTACAAACGCCAGATGCTGTAGTAGAATATCTTTGTCCTTTGCTTGAATAAGGCAGTCGTCCAAATAGGGGTATATCTGAATTCCTTTGTCTGCAAAATGCAATTACTGGTGCCAGGCATTCTGTGAAGACCCTGGGCGCAGTACATAAGCCAAACGGCAGTGCAGAGAATTGGTAGTGCAGTGAGCCAGCTATGAATCTGAGGTATCTTCTGCAAAATTGTCTGACTGGGACATGCAGGTATGCCTCTGAGATCCAAAGTTACAAGCCAAGCCTTTTTGTCCAGCATGGGCAGAAGCTGCTGTAGAGTCAACATTTTGAATTTTGGGACGTCCAGAAAAGTATTTAGAATAGAGAGGTCCAGAATTGGTCTACAGGCTTTGTCCTTTCTTGGTACTAAGAAAAGTCTTGAGTAAAATCCTTGTCCCTGCTCTTGGTGTGGCACTGGCTGAATGTCCATGAGAGATGAAACTTGTTTTTGTGCCTCTTGCCATTGATTGCGTGGCAGGTCTGGCATGCCTCTTGCCTTTAGAAGGGTGTGAAAGTGGAACCTGTAACCCTGAGAGACTATATTTAAGACCCTTTTATCCTGGGTGATCTTGTGCCAGTTTTGTGAAAAAAAGTGCTAGCTTTCCCCCTAAGGGTGCTGCCAAAAAATAAGTGCTTGGCATTGGTAGAGGGAAGTCATTGGGACTGTTTTCTATAAGGCTGTGATTTGTCTTCTCCGCTTTTGGAGGTAGAAGCACCCCATTGTCTGGGCCTGTATGAGCCCTGGGGCTGTTGCCTGCCTCTAGGGTGTCTGAATCTGCCTCTTTGTGGTCTGTCTGACACTGGAAAGGACCAATTCTTAGAGGGCCAGTTTCTGCTAAATCTGGGTGGCTGTACCTGTAAGAAATTCTTTACTGTCTGTATAGATTTTGCCTTATCCTCCATTTTCTTTAACACCTCCTCTGCCTTAACAGCAAACAAAGTATCATGCTGTAATGGAGCATCCAATAATTTTGCTTTAACATGATCACGCAGATTCTGTTCCTTTAACCAAGCATGCCTTCTAATAACAGAACCAGTAACAGCGGCCCTGCACGAGGCCTCCAGTGAATCATAGCCACATTGCAAATTATGTTTTCCCACTTGTTTAGCTGCATGCAGTAAATCCTGCAAATCTTTGTTCTCAGAACATTCAGAATTTCTCAACATTTTTTGTTTTAACAAAGACATTAAGTATTGCTGATATTTGAGCATATGAAACTGACAATTTAAAGCCCTTACAGCCAAGGTAGCAGAAGTGTAAACTTTTTCCCCCATCTGTCCAAAGCCCTAGACTCTCTGTCTGAGGGGACAGGGTTTTTGGCAGAAGCAGCCTTGACTCCTTTGGGACCCTGAGAGATAGTTTCTGGGTCAGCAGCAGGGTTTTTATAAAGAAATTTATGGGAGTCTGGGACCCTGTAGTATCTGTCCGGCTTAACAGGGGCAGGAGGTAGAGTCTAGAGACAGGCCGGACTCTGAAAAAACATCATCTACTATGTCTAGAACAGGAGGAATTGCAAGGGGTTTGTGCTAAGGAAGTAAAAGAAAGTCTCTAAGTCTTTTCTTAGAATCGGAATAATCCTGGCTCTCCCAATGGAAATGCTCCCTCATGGTATGCAGGGTTCCCCAAAAGAATAGTCCTTAGGAGGAGAAGCCGAAGGAATAGAATCTTCAGCATCAGAATCCTCATAGGGAGGAACAGAATATCCCTGATCAGAAGAGGAATCAGAGGAAATGGAAACCTGATCAGAGGAATCGTATTCAGTGCCTTGCCTAGGCCTCTTATCTGGAGGGGGATGGGAACCCCTGATCAAAGTAATTAGGTCTTCGGCCATTTTGAGTATCTGTTTTTTAGGCATAGAAGCCTGTCCTGGAGAATGTTGTACTGGTTTCTTTGTCTTTAAAACTGTTTTAGACTTTGTCTTGGATGCTGAAGTAGGCTTTAAAGTTTTGTAGGTCTGAAGACACCCTCAGAAGCAGATGCCTGCTCATCGGCTCCGGACCTATCTGAGGGGTTAATTTCCGAAGGGCCAATACCTTGAGTATCCAGAGGCCTAGCTGTCTCTACGTGAGAGTCGGAGGCGGCCTGTAGCTCTGAGGTAGTGGGAGTCAGGGGCTGCGAAAGTGCCTCACTCAGCACCGGCGACTGGCCTAGAAGAAGCTTCGTCGGTTTTGGACCCCGGATGCTTGTCCTTGTCTTTATCCTTGCACTTTTTCTGAATTCCAGTCGTTGGTTGTTCCGACGGCATTATGCAGTTAAACCTTCTGCCAAAATAATGAAAAGCAAAATCGTACCAACGCTTAATATTGCGCTGGTTAAATCTAGCACAAAACCGACAACTAGCAACGTCGTGGTCAGGGCCTAGGTAAGGAATACAGTAAGAGTGGAAATCCTTATGAGGTATTTACTTCCCACAAGAAATACAATTGTTAACTTTTTTTGACATCGGTCTGGAGCAAGAAAAAAGTTTCCCCAACGAGGTACTTAGCTTTACTGAAGACTTCGGATCTGAAATTCAATTTCGAAAATCTCAGGAGTCGGCCGACTGGCACTTGCGAACTGCTGTTGCTTCGGGCACCGCGCGGCAAGAAAGACTGAAGAAAATGGCATCTGCTGCATCTTTTATACCCCTGGTGCGCTGACGTCAGGGAAGAGGCGACAGCAACCGACGCCGGACCAGGACTTTGGAATTCAGGTAGACTGCGGGTAGCCTGCCAGCAGGATAACCCAAGTGCAATGACTGCAACAGTGAAACACGATGAACATCTGCAGTGGCAAAGCCTGCCCTGGACTTAGAGTAGAGAGGCAAATGATCATGCTTTGTAAAGGTGTGCACAGAACTCCAAGTAGCAGACTCTAGAATGTCTTTGGTTGGTACTCCTCTGAGAAAGGCTGCTGAAGTAGCTGCAGCTCTGGTGGAATGAGACCTAATGCCCTTGGGCACAGGTTTACCATGGTGTAAGTAGCAGAAACGTACGCAGTGGCTTATCCACTTTGAAATTGTCTGCTTTGAAATAGCCTTTCCTTCTGATCCTGCAGCATATGTCACTAGTAATTGCTCAGTTTTTCTTAGAGCTTTAGTCCTGCTCAAGTAGAATCTTAGCTGTCTTTGTACGTCCAAGGAATGTAGAATTCTCTCCCCCTTGTTCTGCGGATTTGGATAAAAGGTTGGCAGATGAATTGTTTGGTTAAGAGCCACACTGGAAACCACCTTAGGCATAAATGTAGGATTTGTCCTCAGAGACACCCTGTCTGGGTAAAATATGATGAAAGGCTCTACAGCCATGAGGGCCTGTAGCTCTGAAACTCTTCTTGCTGAAGTAATTGCTAGTAGCAGAGCTGTTTTCCATGATAAGAACTTTATATCAGCTGTAGCAGCTGGTTCAAATGGAGGCAGGGTGAGCTTTTCCAACACATAATTGAGGTCCCATGCAGTCAATGGTGATCTTCTAGGAGGCCTTCAATTTTTGGCTCCTAAGGATGAGAAAAGATTGGTGGCTCTGTATTGTAATGAGCCGAAATGGCAGAAGCATGGATTTTAATTGATGAGAAAGATAGGCCTTTGTTAAGCATCTCAGTTAAGTACTGTAATATCGGAGGAATATTTGGTTCTGCTGTATCAGTTCCTTGTGCTTGATTCCAAGCACAGAATCTCTTCCATTTATCAGCATAAAGATTTTCTAGTACTAGGCCTTCTGGCTTCCAAAATGACATCCATCACAGCTTTACTGAGAGGTGTTGTTTGTATAACTACATGATCAGCCATGCTGCCAGGTTCAGGGTCTGGAGTTGATTGTGCAGGATCTGATTGTTTTGCTGGGACAGTAGTTGAGGTCTTTGAGGTAAGGTCCAAGCTGGGTATTTTATTTTTTTATTTTACATTTGTTATCCGGGCTAGTCCAACTGGATATATTTCCATTTTCAGTAGAGGCTCGGGGAGAAAAGCTCCAGTAGCAACAAATAAAAATTGAAATAAAAAATCAATAGTATTACATAGTAAATGAAAAGATTTCAATAGAAGATTACTAAAATACAGGAAGTAATAAGAATACTAAAAAATACAGGAAGTAATAAAAAAATAAAGTAGATATTTACAATAGTAAAGGTGACAATATGTACAGGATAATTCATTATACAGTGTGATTCATGTGGACTATCAGCGCATCAAACGGGATAGAGACTTTTAGAGCATCAAGCAGGTTAGCTTACACCAGTATGTTGGATTCTGTTCAGCAGTTACAGTCCTGCTTCCAAGGAATGTGAATTAAAACTGTGGTTCAAGAGGAGAAATATCAGTAGTGAAGCAGAAGGTTAATCAGGGTTGATACAAGGGCATAACCAATGTGTTTTGAGGTGTCTTTTGAGGTTTTGTTTAGATAGAGGCAGTGAAGAAATTAAAGTTAGGTTCATTAGGCTGTAAGTTCCAGTTTTTTCCCACAGAGTTGAAAAACAGAGAAACTCCAGCCATGTTGTTAGACTTGCTTATGCTAGCAAGAAGTTTGCTGGAAGAGCGTAGAGAATTTAGATTTTTGTAGGGGATTATGAGATTGGAGAGTATAGAAGTGCTGTTAGGTTGATAAAATATCTTGTGGGCAATGGTGAGTTGAGAGACTTTCAGTTGGTTTTGAAATTCAAGCCAGCCTAGCTGCATTAGATTCAGACAGTGGTGAGTTCTAAAGGGATTGCCGGTGGCAAATCTGGCAATGTTATTATAGGAATTAGTTTGATACGATTATTTTTCTTTAGATTAGTATATATGGGTGAGGCGTACAGAAAAGTTGAAATTAATTGGGAGTGTGCAATCTTAGTTCTGGCTATTAGCGTTAGGAAAGGTTTAATTCTATATAAGGAGCCCATTTTTCTGTTGACAGTTTTTATGGTGTTATTTATGTGGCTGTCAAATGTAAAGTTACTGTCAATAGTAATTCCTAACAATTTAGTGGTAGAGTCGGGGAATATAACTGTGCCATTATTGGAGAGGGGAGGACTTACTGGTGGGTGTAAAGAGAAGGAGCTTAGTTTTTTTTAGCATTGAGGAGGAGGCAACGTTTTGTGAACCATGTTTCAACTATGTTAAATACATTCTGAGTTGGAGAATGTAGATCAGATGGGGAGTTTGCTGAGCATACTAGTGTAGAATCATCTGCATACTGAATGCAGGTGGCTTGTGGAATAGCTAGGAGGTCATTGATAAACAGTGAGAAAAGAAGTGGACCTAGAACAGAGCCCTGAGGGACTCCGAGGGTGACTGGTAGAAGGGATGATATATTATTTTCCCCAGAGAACTGCCTGTTGCCTATTGGTAAGGTAGGACTTGAACCATTTAACTGCCAAGGGAAAGGGATTCAAGAATATTGATAAGAAGGGCATGGTTTACCATGTCAAAAGCTTTTGAGAGGTCAATAAGAGTGCAGATGAGAGGTTGTTTTTATTACGATTTCTATTGATGGCTTCTGTAAAGGATAACAGGGCAGTTGTGGTGTTATTATGTTATGTTGAGATAAATGGTTTAATAGTTGTTGGTGATTGCATTTTTCCATAATTTTTGCTAAGGGTGATGACAGAGCTATTGGCCGGTAGTTAGAATAATCATTTGAGGTACCCCCTTTATGTAGGGGGATAATATGGGAGATTTTTCAGATGTCTGAAATGATTCCTTCTTTAATGGTTCTATTTATAAGGATGGATATGGGATAAGAAATTACTTTGGCCGCTTTTTGCAGGTATTCAGATGGTAGCTAGTCAGCAGAAGGAGTACAAGGTTTAAGTTTTTGGATGAATTTGTAGATGAGAGTGGTTGAGATGGGTTGCAGATGGAATGTTGGTAGAGTGTCAGGTATGACGGTGGGAAGGCTTAAGTTGTCAGGGATTAGTTGACTGACTAGTGAATGTATGGTCTCTGTGAAGAAGGTATTGAAAGTATTGGCAGTTTGGTGGGGGGTATTTGGTTCGGCCTGAGATGGGGCAGGTGTACCAGAGTGGCCTGGGAACAGGAGTTTATTTATACTAGACCAGAACTTCTGGGGACTGTTTTGGTGATTTTGCTGTAATTTACAGTAGTAATTCTTTTTGTCTGTAAGTATTGCCTTTTTTGTACTATTTCTTAACTGCCTAAAAATTTGTTGATCTGACATATTTTTGTTAGCTCTCCATTTAGCACAAGACTTGTTCCTAAGTAAAATTTTTTGTCTGGTTTCTCTAGAAAGCCAGGGGGCTGGTTTGGACTTCATTCTAATGGACCGTTTGGGTGCGTGCTTATCAAGGATAGATAAGAATTTAGAGTTTAGGTATTTAACAGCTTCTTCAAGTGGTAGAGTTTTTAAAGGGTTCCAGTCACAGGCTCTACGTTTATTTTGGAATAATACTGGGTTAACGTGTTTGTTGGTACGTGCAATCCTATATGTGGGGCGGGGTTAGAGATATCAGTTTTTTGCCTTAGGATGTACGTCAAAGAATGACCGCTTACATTGTCTGGCAGAGTTCCTACCTTGTAAGCTTGTTTCTGTTTATTTATAAGTATCCAGTCTAAGGTGCTCTCTTTCTTGTTTGGTTTATTGATTCTAGTTGTGGAGGTGACAGCCGTGAAGGTTGATATGCATGGTAAGATTATCAGCGTCAACTACTTTCCAGTCAGTATTAAAATCACCCATTATTATTGTTTCTTGGGGGTAGGTTGAGGACACCCAGCTAAGAATATCCTCTATAGTATTGATATTATTACCGTGGGGTAGGTAGATACAGATGATATATAAAGATTTATTTTGGTTGATTTGAAATCTGGTGATAAGGACTTCTGCCTTACTATGCTGAGGTGGGTTATATGGTAAAGTGGAGATTTGAAGTCCATCTTTGAATAGAACTGTTACTCCCCCACCCTTGCTTTTTATTCGGTCTTGTCTTAATATATTATATCCTTGGGGAATGATTTCATTGTCTTTGGTGTCTGGTTTTAACCACATTTCTGACAGGCAGAAGATGACAAAGCAGTGAATATCTAGAAGGGCATGGAGATGGGTTACTTTGTTATTAATACTGCGGATATTTAGGTGTCCTATTAGTAAAGAGTTAGGGAGTTTAGGGTGGGCTATTAGGGTAGCAGGATTGGTAGGGGACAGGGTTAGGGTGGATGCCACCATCTTTTAAGGAGGGATTATTTAGTTTAATTGTAGAAGTATTTATAAAGTTGGTTTGATATTTTACTTTCTTTATTGTGGGTTTATTGTATTTAATGTGGGAGAGTCTATGGTATTTAGGTAGTAGACAGGTGGGAACGGAAGTGATATTAGTTTGAATATTAGGGAGTATGGGCGTATGTATTGCTGTTTGTTTTAGAGAGTAATTAAATTGGTAATAGTACAGTTTTTTTAAAGGAGGTGATGAGGTAGGTAGAGGTGAGGGCAATTGAAATTAAAGCTATGAGTATTGATTTGGTTATTTTAGTTTTTACTACTAAAGGCATCTTGTTCAGATTATGTATACGAAGTTTCAGGAGTTAAGTCTAAAATTAAAAAAAGGTGGTATTGGATAAGGAGAGTGTTTGGAGAAGGGAACTAATACTTGTTAGCCAGAAGGAAAATGATATGGTAAAATACTATAAGTATTGGGTTATTGTCACTGATAGAAAAAAGATGTATGGGTGTGGTTAGTTTAGTGAGAAGGATGGTGAATGGGATTGGTTGGATGGGAGAGAGGGTGTGGTTGAAGTATAAGTTTAGGACCACTAGGGGTGAGTGTGTGGGAATTGGGGGTAGGGTAGGGGAGCAGAGTGAGTCCACAGGGCAAACAGAGCTGATCACAGCTGAGAGAGGCTGAGGAGCAATCAGTTACACAGTGAGACTGTGTTCTACAAGCTTTGAGTAGGTAAGAGGCACTTTCTTTATTTACTTAACATAAGACATAAGAGGGTGAGCTTTTAGTATAGATGTGTAAGGAAAGAGGTAAAATTAAAGAGTTCTATAGCAGGAAAAGTAAAGTTATTTAGAGAGTTAATTAAGTAGTTCTATAACAGGAGTAGTAAGTGATAATAGTAAGCTGTCTGGTTTATTTATATTTAAGGCTAACTAGGTTAATTTCCTTTTAAAAATCATTCATGGGGTGGGGGGGGGTTAATTACCTGAAGTAAGATTACTAACAGGGATAACTGAGAGAGGCTAGTTTGCAGGGCTAGAGGAGTTTGGCTGGCAGTAAGAAACAGCTTTACATGCCTTAAGTTCTGCTGCCCTCTAGTGGTATATATAGGAATTACATTAGATTCACTAGTATAGGAGGTAAAGGGAGGAAAAAATAGGATATTAATAGATGGCCTATGGGGTAGGCCCATGGGCGTGCTGGCCCTTACAATTAGTACAACATTAAAGCACTCACAAATTTTAGTTAAACACCTAAAATAACTGTAGGTTGTCACCTACACTGTGAGGCTGAGCAAGGAGAGACTAGGTAGTTCACGCAGGGTTTTCCGGTTGGATATTCCCTCTTGTTCTGATAGGATTTCTTTACCTTGCTAGGTTGCTGATAGGGGTCAGCCTGTAACTCAAGCACAAGGCTTAAATGACTGTGAGGCTGAGCAAGAAGAGACTAGGTAGTTTACACAGGGTTTTCCAGTTGGATATTCCCTCCTGTTCTGATGGGATTTCTTTACCTTGCTAGGCTGCAAACATGGGCCTGTAACTCAAGCACAAGGCTTAAATGACTGTGAGGCTGAGCAAGGACAGATTTGGTAGTTCACGTAGGGTTTTCCGGTTGGATATTCCCTCCTGTTCTGATAGGATTTCTTTACCTTGCTAGGTTGCTGATAGGGGGCAGCCTGTAACTCAAGCACAAGGCTTAAATGGGATTGCACACCGCCCGGAGGACAAGGGGTTGTTAATTATGGCAAGGGGATTTAAAAACATTGAGACAAGTTCCTTAGGATTGGGTACCAGTATTGGCGGGGCCAGTCCGGGGCAATTAGTATCATTTTTGGTTTCTCTTGTCTGACTTTTAGGAGGACCTTGGGAAGAAGAGGCAGAGGAGGAAGGGCGTAAACGGATAGGTTTTTCCAACTGATGGTTAGGGCATCCACTTTCCATGTTTGTCTGTGATAAGTCCTTGTGCAGAATCTTTTCAATTGATTATTCTGAGGTGAGGCAAATAGATCTATGTCTGGGCTCCCCCAATTCTCTGTTATCATGCTGAAGACTTGTGGATTTAGTTTCCACTCGTGAGGATCCAAAAGGTTTCTGCTTAAATTGTCTGCCAGAGTATTTTGCTTTCCTGGCAGGAATTGAACTTGAAGATGTATTTGGTAGGTCAAAGCTGTGTCCCACAGTGCCATGGCTAATCTGCAAAAGGGGTATGAGTGTGTGCCCCGTTGCTTGTTTATATACCACATGACCGTGGTGTTGTCCGTCTTTATCAGTAGTTATCCTGGATGAAGTAAGTTCTTGAAGGCTGTTAGGGCATTTTGAACAGCTAGCATCTCTTTCTGGTTGATAGGTAGATGCATGTGTTTTGGGGTCCATATGCCCTGAATGCATCTTCCTGCCATGTGGGCCCCCCCCAGGCATAATCTGATGCGTCTGTTGTTAAGGTTTGGCTGGCATAGGGTAGAGTGAAGGCCCGTCCCATGTTCTGGTGACATGCCTTTGCCCACCATAGAAACTCCTGTTGTAGGCAGGGAATGAGAAGAATCACTGTTTCCAGACTGTGAGAATGTTGACTCCATAAACTTTTTAGGAAACATTGACGTTTCCTCATATGCAGTCTTGCATATGGAATCAGTAGGATGCCATGAAACCCAAAGCCTGCAGAATTTGTCTTGCAGATAACTGGGTCTTTGTTGCCATCAGTTTGAAGTAAGTAGTCAGTTGTCTTTGTCTGGCGTGAGATAAGCCATCTGGGCAGTTGTATTCAAACTTGCACCCAGGAATGTTATCTTTTGAGAGGGTACCAGTTGTGATTGCTTTTAGTTTATTGTGTACCCTAGGCATGTTAGAAGCCTTTTCACAAATGCCAGGAGTCAAAGAAGAATGTCCTTGTTCTCTGCTTGAATGAGACAGTCGTCCAAGTAAGGATATATTTGTATACTTCTTTGTCTGCAAAATGCAATTACTGGAGCCAGGCACTTTGTAAAGACCTTGAGTGCAGTAGATAAGCCAAAGGGCAGTGCAGAGAATTGGTAATGCATTAATCCAGCCTTGAATCTGAGGTATCTTCTGCACGATTGTCTTATTGGGACATGCAGGTATGCCTCTTTTAGGGCTAATGTCACCAGCAAAGCATTTTTGCCCAGCATGGGCAGAAGCTGCTGCAAAGTCAGCATTTTGAATTTTGGAATGTCCAGGTATGTGTTCAAAATTGATAAATCCAGTATTGGCCGCCAGGCCTTGTCCTTTCTGGGTACCAAGAACAGTCTTGAGTAAAAACCTTGCCCTTTTTCCTGTTCTGTTACTGGCTGAATGGCCCCCATATTCATCAGGGACGTAACCTGTTTCTGTGCCTCTGACCATTGATTTTTTGGCAGATCTGGCCAACCGTTTGCCATTGGCAGAGTGTGGAAATGGAATCTGCACCCCTGTGATACTATGTTTAGTACCCACTTGTCCTGTGTTATTAACTGACAATTTTGAGCAAAAAGTGCTAATTTCCCCCCTAAGGGTGCTGCCAAAAGATAAGTGCTTGGTGTAGGCAGACGGAGGTTATTGGGACTGTTTTCTGTACGTTTGTACTTTATCTCCTCCAGATTTGGAGGTAGAAGCACCCCACTGCTTTGACCTGTATGAATCTTGTGCCTGGTATCTGGAACCCTTAGGGCGTCTGGATTTGCCCCTTTGAGCTCTGTCTGACACAGGAAGGACCAACTTTTTGTAGGCCAGTGTCTACTGGATCTTGGTGGCTGCACTTGTAAGAAGTCTTTAACAGTTTGCATACACTTAGCTTTGTCTTCCATTTTCTTTAAAACCTCTTCTGCCTTAATAGCAAACAGAGTATCATGCTGTACAGGTGCATCTAGCAATTTAGCTATAACATGATCAGGCAAATTTTGTTCCTTTAGCCAGGCATGCCTCCTAATCACAGATCCAGTACTGCGGCCCTGCAGGAGGCCTCTAAAGAGTCAAAACCACATTGCAAAGTATGCTTTCCAACCTGTTCACTGCATGCAATAATTCCTGCAATTCTTTATTTTCTGCACATTCAGAAATCAACATCATTTTCTGTTTCAGCAATCCCATAATATGTTGCTGATACTCAAGCATATGAAATTGACAGTTTAAGGCTCTGATTGCCAAGGTTGCAGATGTATAAACCTTTTTTTCCCCCATCTGTCCAGTGCCCTTGAATCTCTGTCAGAGGGGGTAGGATTTTTTGCTGTTGAAGCCTTAACTCCCTTTGGACCCTGTGAAATAGTTTCAGGATCAGCAGCAGGGTTTCTAAATAAAAATTTATGAGTCAGGGACCCTGTAATATCTGTCAGGCTTACTGGGAGCCGGAGAGGAGGAGTCAGGTCTCAAGCTTGACTCCGAAAACACATCATCCACAATGTCTAAAACGGGGAATGGCTAAAGGCCTGTGCTGAAGGAGAAGGAGGAAATCCCTGAGCCTCTTTTTTGATTCTGAGAAATCTTGACTCTCCCAGTGAGAATGCTCCCTCAAAGTATGCAAGGTTTCTCCAAATGAATAATCCTCATAATGAGATGCAGATGGTATAGACTCCTCGGCATCAGAATCATCATAGGGCGGTAGAGATAATTCCTGATCAGAAGAGGAATCAGAAGAAATAGAAACTTGATCTGAATATTCATAATCAGTATCTTGCCTAGGCCTCTTACCTGGAGGAGGATGGGTACCTCTGATCAAGGTAATAAGGTCCTCAGCCATTTTGATCATCTGTTTTTTAGGCATAGAGGCCTGTGCATGTGGCTCATGCATCAGTTTTTTAGTTTTAGAAGTTGCTTTTGTCTTTGGTTTTGCAGCTGTCGTCGGTTTGATATAGAAATGTTGAGGTCTGGATACACCCTCAGAAGCTGGTGCCTGCTCAGCAGCTCCAGACCCATCTGAGGGAGATACATCCGTCGGTCCAATACCTTGAGTATCTTGTGGCATGCCGGACTCCACGTGGGTGTCGGTAGAGGCCTGCGACTCTAAGGTAGTGGGTACAGGGGCTGCGAAAGTGCCTCACTGAGTACTGGTGAACCGGAGAATGGCTTAGGAGAAGCTTTGTCGTTGGTTTTGGATCTCGACTGCCTTTCTCTGTCCTTTTCTTTGCGTTTTTTATGTACTCCGGTAGTCGGATTGCTATCCGACATTTATGGGCAGTTAAATCTGTTTCCAAAATACTTTGAAGCAAAAATATACTGACGCTTAATAGTGCATTGGTTAAATCTAGCACAAAAAAAGACAGCCAGGCACGTTGTGATCAGGGCCTAGGCAAGGAATACAGTACAAATGGAAATCCTTATGAGGTATTTGCTTCCCACAAGTAATACAATTAACTTTTTCTGACATCTGTATGGAGCAAGAAAAAAAGTTTCCCCAACAGGGTACTTAGCTTTAGTGAAGGCTTCGGTTCTGAAACTCAAACTCGAATATTTCAGTAGTTGGCCGACCAGCACTTGCAAAATGCTTCTGCTTCGGGCACCGTGCGCCAAGAAAGACTAAAGAAAATGGCGTTGGCTGCATGTTTTATACCCCTGACGTCATGGAAGAGGAGACAGCAACCTATGCAGGACCCAAGACTTTGGAATTCAGGCCAACTGAGGGCAACCTGCCAGCAGATTACCCAAATGTAATGACTGCAACAGTGAAACACGAAGAACATCTGTAAATTAGAACAGGAAGAGCAAATTGGTTTATACCTTGGACTTAGTTTCTGTATGTCAGGGCTGTTTCCAGTATTAATTTTAGTCTTCTAAAATATTCTTTACGAGTTTTGTTTGCATTTTGTTAAATTGAAATTAACAGCATAACACACAGACAAATTGTACAGCTGTACATTCGTAATTGCTGACAACAGTTATTGAAACAAGCCGACCAAACACAAAGTACAGTTTTGTACCTACCATAAATGTAGATGTCCGATAGGTATGCATCTGCAGTCATCGCATATGGGTTGTCCTGCCTCAGGCAGCCCTTCGGTCAGCCGGATTCCAAAGTCTGGGTCTGGCCTCGGCTGATGTCACACTTTCCCCGACGTCAGAGCGTCTGGGGTATAAAAGCATCAGCCGACGCCATCTTCCTCAGTTTTTCTTGCCCCAGATGCCAGGTGCCCTCTAGGAAGGCTAAATTTGGAGGAATGCAATAAAATTCCAAACATTGCAGAACAATATATACATATATATACAAACAAATACACCATAATAGATTCCCCCAGCTAGCTAACAGAGGGGTAAGCACCCTAGGAATACCACAGAGGGGAAGGAGGGAGGGTAAACCTGACTGCAGATGCATACCTATCTGACATCTACATTATGGTAGGTACAAAACTGTACTATGTCCTTCAAGGATGCATCTGCAGTCATCACATATGGGTAGAATATCATAGCCAATCTGGGGGTGGAGGTACTAAGTAAAGGATGGTGTAGTTAAGATACCCTGCAGGACTGCCGTAGCAAAACCTGTGCTGGATCTGGAGTATAAAGGTAAATTGTAATGCTTGGCAAATGTATGCACGGAGCTCCATGTAGCAGCTTCTAAAATGTCCTTGGTAGCCACCCCTCTTAGAAAGGCTGTGGTGGTGGCTGTGGCTCTCGTGGAATGAGGTCTAATGTTAGCTGGCACAGTTTTTCCATGAAAGGAGTAACAAAAACGAATGCAATTTCCTATCCATTTTGAAATTGTCTGTTTGGAAATTGCTTTTCCTTGGGCCCCAGCAGCATATGCTACAAACAACTGGTCAGTCTTTCTGCAACTTTTAGTTCTGTCCAAGTAGTAGCGCAACTGTCTGTGTATGTCCAGGGTGTGCAGAAGTTTCTCCCCTTTATTTTGTGGTTGTGGGAAGAATGTAGGCAAGTGAATAGCTTGGTTCAAAGATACCCTGGATACCACCTTTGGCATAAATGTAGGATTGGTCCTCAAAGAAACTCTGTCCTGATGAAAGATAAGAAATGGCTGCACTGCCATTAAAGCTTGTAACTCGGATACTCTTCTTGCTGAGGTTATGGCCAGAAGGAAGGCAGTCTTCCAAGACAGAAACTGTAGATCTGCCGATGCTGCTGGTTCAAAGGGAGGAAGTGTTAGTTTTTCCAACACGAAGTTAAGGTCCCCAGGTAGGTAGAGGCGGTTTCCTTGGAGGATTGATGTTTTTGATTCCTCTTAGAAACTGTCTTAGGAGAGGATAAGAGAAGACAGGTGGATTAACATTGTATTCTGCTGAAATTGCTGAGGCATGTATCTTAATGGAAGAGTAAGACAGGCCATTGTGGAACAATTCTGCCAAATATTCCAGTATATGTGCCATGTTCATCAGTGTCACATCTAGGCCCTTTGTTGTGTTCCAAGTGTGAAATCTTTTCCATTTTGCTGAATATGCCTTCCTTGTGGAAGGCCGGCGAGCTTCCATAATAATATCCTTCACTCTCTGGGATAGGTTAACCTGAGGAGGAGTCATGGTATTCTCCAGGCAGTTAGCTGCAAGGTTTTCAGGTTGGAATGCAGAGTCTTGAAATTGTGCTGCGTCAGTAGAAGTGGCCATAGGGGGAGAGGCCATGGTTTCGTCTGTGACCAGCTCTTTAACAGTGGGTGCCAGTGCTGTCTTGGCCAGTTTGGAGCTATCAGAATCACTCTGGGCTGCTCTGCCCTGATCTTCAGTAAGACCTTGGTCATTAATGGAAGAGGTGGGAAAGCATACACTGTTAGAGCTTTCCAGCTGAAAGCGAGAGCGTCCACTTTCCATGCTTGTGGGTGGTATGTTCTTGAGCAGAATTTCTTCAGTTGATGATTGTGGGGGGAAGCGAACAGATCTATTTCCGGCCTTCCCCATGATTGTTATGAGTAAGAAGATGTCTGGGTGCAGCATCCATGGTAGTTCTGCTTAAGCTGTCTGCCAGTATATTGTCTTTCCCTGGCACGAACTGGGACTGTAGCTGTATACTGAGTTTCAAGGAAAGTTCCCATAGATTCACTGCCAGTCTGCAAAGAGGGTAGGAATGGGTGCCTCCTTGCTTGTTTATGTACCACATAACTGTGGTGTTGTCTGTCCTTATGAGCAGGTGGCCTTGATGAAGGAAAGGTTTGAAGGCCTCGATTGCGTGCATCACTGCCAGCATTTCCTTTTGGTTTATATGCATGCACAGCTCTTTTTGTGACCATAGCCCTTGGATACATCTGCCCTCCATGTGTGCTCCCCAACCTTGGTCTGAAGCGTCCGTGGTGATGGTTTGGTTGGCTCTTGGCTTGCTGAAGGGCAACCCGCTGTTAGACTGGCAGGCTTGAGCCCACCACAGAAATTCCTTTTGAAGGCATGGAATGAGTGGGATCAAAGTTTCTAAGCTGTGACTGTGCTGAGTCCATAAACTCCTTAGGTACCATTGTAATTTTCTCATATGCAGTCTTGCTTGTGGAATCAGAAGAATGCAAGATGCCATGTAACCCAGGGCCTGCAGGATTTTCCTTGCAGTCAGCT
This sequence comes from Protopterus annectens, assembly GCF_019279795.1. NCBI lineage: Eukaryota > Metazoa > Chordata > Ceratodontiformes > Protopteridae > Protopterus > Protopterus annectens. The sequence goes on from NC_056741.1 coordinate 533,036,953, forward strand.
GAGTTTTGTCTTGTCAGATTCTTGAAGTAATCCGGTAGTTGTTTTTGTTTTTCTTCTGTGAGAAAGGCCATTTGGGTGGTTGTGTCTAGATCCGCACCCAGAAAAGTTATTCTTTGGGATGTGGGATGGAACAAGTCCTGATTTGTGGATGTTGACTGTATATCCCAAGGCCTGTAGCAGGTGGATGGCATAGTCCAAGTCCTTTAACAGAGTTTGCTTGCTGTCCGCTTGTATAAGGCAGTCGTCCAGATATGGGTAGATTTGAATCCCCTGAAGTCTGCAGTGTGAAATTACTGATGCCAGGCATTTCGTGAATAATCTGGGCGCAGTAGATAAGCCAAAGGGCAATGCTGAGAATTGATAATGCTCTGACCCTGCAAGAAATCTGAGGTGTCTTCTGCAGCTTTGTCGGATAGGGACATGCAGGTATGCCTCCTTGAGGTCTAGAGTCACCAGCCAAGACCCCTTGCCCAGCATGGGAAGGAGTTGCTGTAGAGTCAGCATTTTGAATTTTGGCACAATGAGGTAAGTATTCAGTGCGGACAAGTCGAGAATAGGCCTCCATTGATTTTCTTTTCTTGGAACAAGGAATAATCTGGAGTAAAATCCTTGGCCTTGTTCTGAAAGAGGTACCTTTTCTATGGCTTTCATTTGCATTACGTTGGTAATTTGCTTCAAAGCCTCTGCCGTCTGATTTGGTGGCAGGTCTGGCATGCCTTTTCTTTTTGGCAATGTGTGGAAATGGAACCTGTATCCTTTGTCTATTATTTGCAGTGTCCATGTGTCCCTTGTAATGCTGTGCCAATTTTTTGAGAATAAGGAAAGCTTTCCGCCCACAGGTGCTTCTAATTGAGCCCTGGTCGGCGGAGTCAAAATAAAGTCATTGAGTCTGTCCTGGTGTAGCAGTTGTAGTTCCTGCACTACCTCTCTGGTTGGGAGGCTGCCACTGACGGCCTCTGTAGGAGCCTCTAGCTTGCCCTCTACCTCTGGCACGTCTATTCCTGCCTCTCTGAGATCTGTCTGAGTCCGGAAAGGACCAGTTCTTAGTAGGCCAATTTCTGCTGAATCTCGGTGGTTGGACTTGCAGAAAGTCTTTGACTGTTTGCACAGATTTTGCCTTTTCTTCAAATTTCTTTAAGACCTCTTGAGCCGTGGAACCAAATAATTTTTGCTTTTCCATAGGAGCATCCAAAAGCTTAGCTTTAACATGGTCTGGCAGAGATTGTTCCTTCAGCCAGGCATGCCTACGTATAACTGCACCTGTCATAGCTGACCTACATGAAGCTTCCAATGCATCATAACCACACTGTAAGAAATGGTTACTAACCTACTGGGAGTTGTGCACCAGATCCTGAAGGGATTTGCGATCAAGGGGTTCAGGAGAGGACAGTTTCTTATGCAATTGATCTAACAAATACTCTTGGTACTGTATCATATGAAATTGACAATTTAATGCCCTCATGGAAAGAGTTGCAGAAGTATACACTTTCTTACCCCATCTCTCTAATGCTCTGGATTCCCTTTCAGAGGGTAGAGGATTTTTAGCAGTGGCAGCAGCAACCCATTTTGGGCCCTGGGAAATAGTTTCTGGATCAGCAGAGTGGGCCTTGTACAGGTGTAGGTGTGAGTCCAGAACCCTGTAGTACCCATCAGGTTTGGCAGGAGCCGGAGGGAGAGAGTCAGGGGCTGTACTAGCATCAGAGTACACATCATCAATGACATTCAAAACAGGAGGTGTAGCTAAAGGCCTATGCTGAGGTAAATGTAAAAAGGTCCTTAATCTCTTTCTAGAATCAGAGAATTCCTGACCCTGCCATTGAAAATGTTCTCTCATAGAGTGTAATGTCTCTCCAAAGGAAAACTCTTCAGGAGGGGTGGCCGAGGGAATAGATTCTTCAGCATCAGAATCCTCGTAGGCCGAATAAGCCTCCTCCTGGTGGTCTGACAGAGCAGAGCCATCAGTGGACTCATCTGAGGAGTGGGGGTCAGAGGGCTCAACCCTGGGCCTTTTGTCTGGAGGAGGTTGAGAGCCCCTGTCCGGATGAGGTTGAGAACCTCTAATTAATGAGATAAGATCCTCTGCTAGGCTAAGAATCTGAGAGCCAGTAGAAGGTCTCTGAGAGGAAACCTTGGGAGGCAAAGCTTTTGTAAGTTTAGCAGCTTTAGCCCTAGAAAAAGCCTTAATGGACATAGAAGCAGGGGGTCTGGCTGCCCCACGTGTAGGGGTGGACTTGTCTAAAGGAACGGTGTCGGAAGGTTCCTGGACACCGGTTTCAGTAGGTAATTCAATAACCGACTCGGCCGGGGCCTCCGGGGCCGAGGTAGTCGGTTGTGCGGTTTCGGTAATAGGAAGTACCAAAGACTCGGTTTCAGCCGAGACCGAGACACTCGCGGTAGGCCTGACCGTGGTTTCAGCCGAAACCGCGGGCCGCGTGTGTCGGTCCTTGTCCTTCCGTTTTTTAACTAAATGCGAAGTCGGAGTCTCAGACGGCATCTTATAAGCAAAAGTAGTCCCAAAGAATTCCTCTGCAAACTCCGACCGACGTCTAAGAGTTCGTCGGTTGAAGGAAGCACAGGCTTTACAGGCCGAGACGTCGTGGTCTGGGCCTAGGCAGGGGAGGCAGTAAGAGTGGAAATCCTTATGAGGTATTTGTTTCCCACAAGTTAAACAATTATTAACTTTATCTGACATCGGCTGAGGCAAGAAAGAGTCCCCAACCGGGTACTTAGCTTTTACGAAGTCTTCGGTAGCTGAATCACAGGAGCTGGCCGACCGGCACTTGCGAACTGCTTCTGCTTCGGGCACCACGCGGCAAGAAAGACTGGGGAAGATGGCGTCGGCTGATGCTTTTATACCCCAGACGCTCTGACGTCGGGGAAAGTGCGACATCAGCCGAGGCCAGACCCAGACTTTGGAATCCGGCCGACCGAAGGGCTGCCTGAGGCAGGACAACCCATATGCGATGACTGCAGATGCATCCTTGAAGGACATCTGTGAGATTATTTATATTTTCTTTACAACACATATAAATTACTGTCACATAAAATGCACTTCCTCACCTGACTGGGATTACAAAAGTAGTGGAAGTAGTGTTGGACAATAATTACATATACTTTCAGGGAGAATATTATCAGCAGATTAGTGGTGTCACAATGGGGGCAGCATGCGCACCAGTATATCCGAATTTAGTTATGTTGGAATGGGGGAATAGATTTGTATTTCAAAGTGATTATATGAAAAATATTAGTCTTTATGTTCGATTTTTGGATGACATTTTTGTATTATGGGAAGGAGATGAAGACAGTGTAAAGAACTTTGTTCAGTATATCAATGGAAGTACCCCCTTCTTTAGGTTTACATACACATGGGATAAGACATCTATTAATTATTTGGACACTACTATAATTCAAACCAGGAATGGGTTTAAGTCCAAAATATATAGGAAAACCACTTGGTGCAACAGTTATTTACATTTTTCTAGTAATCACCCAATATTTATGAAAAGGAGTTTAGTGAAAGGACAAGCAGTACGCATAGCCCATATGACGTCAGAATATGAAGATCTAAAATTTGAATTTAGGAAATTGAAATATATGTTTGTAGAAAGGGAATACCCAGACACCTTTGTTGATGGGGTATTGGGAGAAGTGTATAATGGTTGGGGTCAAAAATACAGAGCACTTTTAGGAAGGCCTATGGTAGATAAGGAAAAGAATAAGAATGTCAATAGACGTATGTTTAACACAAAAACGTTAACTGGAAATAAATATGAAAGGGCATGTGTTATAGAGTATAATGGTTTCTCTGAACCTTTCATGCAAATAATTAGGGACAACTGGAGTATGTTAAAAGCCAATAAGGAACTGTTTGAAATTATTGGTCAAGCACCTACCTTTTCTTTTAGGACAGGTACTAATTTTAAAAGAGTATTTGAGTCTTCTATACCTCAAAGGAATTATGATGGAAAGGCTACAGTTCCCTGTGGTAGTTGTAAACAATGTTCTAACATCTTGAGGGAGAATCATTTACAGTTGGAAAATGGGCTTGGTAGTATGGTAAAATTTTGTAAAGGTAATTGTAACATAAAGATGCTAGTGTATTCGGCCATATGTAATGGATGCCCCGCATACTATGTGGGTAAAACGGAGAGGGCATTTAAGTACAGGATGTATGAACATTGCTATGATGTCAAAAATAAAAGAGAGACCAGTGTTTTGTATAAACATTCTATTCAATGTGGGTCCTTTAGTGGATATAAATTTGGCATTATAGATACAGTTAGAAATTACACAGGGGGTGGTGATTTAAGGAATATGTTGCTTAACAAAGAACTGAAATGGCAACTTAGGTTGAAATCTAACATACCCCCTGGATTGAATGAATACATCTCTGTAAAACCGGTCCTAGCACAAAAGGCATCTTTGGTGTGAATTTTAGCAGGGCATACAGAGGTTTATTATCATAGTCATTATGTTTAAAATAGTATTTGATACCCACAATATTTTAGGAAAAGTTTTTTATTTGGTATGAATATGACTTATTATTCATACATTCATATACAAAAACAACTTTTCAAAATTAAGGTACATTTCATGTTTTATTTAATAATTTTTAGGATGAAATGAAGTGATATTTTGATACTGTTTCTTTAAAATTTTAATGTTAATTGTGTTTTATATAAAAGATTAGCAACACATGGAAGGAGTAGCTGATGAAGTCTTGTGGCTAAGACGAAAGCGCGAATGGTGGTTGCTCCTGTGATTCTTACAATAAAGTGGATTATTCGCTTCATTACTGTGGTACCTGGACATTTTACTTTGTTTTTTGTCGGATTGGTTTATTAATTATATTTTTTGGTGGGATTACAAAACTGTCTACCAAAAAGTATTCTTCAACCACTATTATAGTTTCAAAACGTTGTCCTTAAAAAATTATTTTCCTGTACTGAAGCCTTGTCTGCATTCTTATCTCAGTCCAGAGAAACAGATCTTAGCAGGCTAAAATACTCTTTCAGAAATGTTCTTTGATAGGATAGTCTGCAACTTTTCTGCTGTCAAGAGAAAACCAGTTCTCAGCATGCCAAATTCTTCTTTCATCAATATGATAGTTTGTAACTTTTTTCTGCTGTTAACCATTTCCTTTTTCACCTGAATATCTGTGTACATTCACCCGTTTATGATATTTCAACAAGCCTCTACTGTTAATGCCATTTGTTACAAAGACATTCAGAAGTATGATACTTTTTGTTCCACATAAATTCTGTTAAGTCAATGCATCACATGCTATTTCCAAAAATATCACACTATTATGATTACCAAACCTCTGACTGTGAAGGATAAACAGTTCTTCCAAATTATATATATTTTTCTATCAAATACATGTTACTACTTATGAGAGAAACCAGTTGCTATAATGCTATCAATTCCCCCTTTTTTATTTTGAAAAACCAAAAAAATTTCAATCAAAATTTAAATCAGACTAAGAATTTTACAGAAAAAAATCATGTCACCATTGGTTATGTTGTTTTCTTTACCACCTACACTAGTTACAACAGATACCTGATTAACAGTTGTTTTAATACAAAGTTTAACAAACATGCACATTATGATCAACAAAATAATGGCTACTATAGCAATTAAACTGTGATAACAAGTTTTCACCATTCTGAAAATCACTCATTTAACCAATCACTCCAGTCAATGTTCTATACATCTTTCTAGCCTTTTCAGATACTAATTGTTACTTAAATGTTGCTTTATGGATTCTGTCTTGTTTGGAATACAAGTAAAGCAATCCTCATTGATCAGAGCACAAAGACCCTTTTGCTTCTGCAGCATTTATGTCAAAACTATAGATCTATGACTGATCTAACACACCAATACTGTTTCCTAATTCTCTCTTTCTCCTGACACTTTGACCTTCAGGTAATTCTTTAGCTAATCTCATTGATGGTACTAAATACCCTACATAACAGGTTTCTTCCCATTCCATAGGAAGCCATTTATATGCTTTTGCACTGCAAATGTAGCATTCCCTAGCTACTGTGATACTGCATTCACTGACCCCTACTGGCTTTGATCTTGTATGCTGTATCCATACACTTCATTTTAGAACTTTTACTTTTAAGGTTGGAATATATACTTGTCTGGTTTACCACAACTTTATTCGTTAATAATTACTTTGCTCTTTGGTAATTTCTTGGCATACTGTCTGTAGGTCTTTTATCCATAGTTGATGGTTTGTTTTTAACTTTAAAATACTGAACTGTCCCTGCAACTTGTACTTTTGAATCAGTCCTGCACTATCAGTGAATCCACTTCTAGCCCACATTACCATATGTAGTCTCAGAGAATTTACTACATGAGCACTGTCACTGCAAATATATTTATTGGATGTAAATGCTGCAAAACATATTTTGCAGTCTCAAGCCCTTTGCAATGACATGTATTCTGGTAACAAAGTACAGTTGTGTACACTTACCATAAATGTAGATGTGTGAGTGTGTTCACTGTTGCAGTCATTACATTTGGGTTATCTGCCTGCAGGTAGCCCTCAGCCGGCCTGAATATCAAAGTCTTGGATTCCTGTGTCAAACAAGAAACAAGAAGGAAGGTAGAGCCAAGAGAAGTCAGGGGGCTGGAGGGAGGGTAACAGTGAATACACTCGAACATCTACATTTATGGTAAGTGCACACAACTGTACTACGTTCTTCGTGTTTCACTGTTGCAGTCATTATATTTGGGTTGATTCCCAAAGCTAAGGAATGGAGGAGGAAGTTAGAGAGCATTAGGACCAACTATTAAGCCCTGCAAGACTGCAGTGGCAAAACCAGCTCTGGATTTAGAAAAAATAGGCATGTGGTAATGCTTGGTGAAGGTATGTACAGAGCTCCAGGTAGCAGCTTCTAGGTTGTCCCTGGTAGGGACACCTCTGAGAAAGGTTGTAGAGGTATGTGCAGACCTGGTGGAATGTGATCTTATCCTCTGTGGGGTAGGTTTTCCATGGTGCTTATAGCAGAAATGAATGCAATGGGCTATCCACTTAGAAATGGTTTGCTTTGAAATGGCCTTCCCCTCTGCCCCTGCAGCAAAAGCCAACTAGCAGCTGTTCAGATTTTCTGAGAGGCTAAGTCCTGTCCAAATAAAATCTAAGTTGTCTGTGCATGTCCAAAGAGTGCAGTATTCGTTCTCTTTTGTTTTGTGGATTCGGGAAAAAAGTAGGCAAATGAATGGACTAATTAAAGGCCACACTAGACACCACCTTGGGCATAAAGAAAGGATTGGTCCTGAGGGACACCCTGTCTGCATGGAAGATGACAAAAGGCTCAACTGCCATGAGGGCCTGTAATTCAGACACTCTTTTTGCTGAAGTGATGACTAGAAGGAAGGCTGTTTTCCAAGACAGGAATTTCAACTCTGCAGTTGCAGCTGGCTCAAAAGGTGGGAGAGTGAGCTTTTCCAATACAAAGTTAAGGTCCCAAGCTGGAGTAGGGGCTCTTCTTGGGGGGGGGGGGTCTTACATTTTTGGCCCCTCTGAGGAATTGCTTAAGCAGGGGGTGAGAAAAGAGGGGTGGTTCAGTATTATAATGTGCTGAAATGGCAGAGGCATGAATTTTAATTGACGAGAAGGAAAGGCCCTTGTGGAGCATTTCAGTTAAGTACTGAAGAATATGCGGTAAGTTGGGCACCGTTGTGCCCATCCCCCCCGAGTCTGACTCCAGGAACAGTATCTTTTCCACTTTTCAGCATAGGATTTTCTAGTACTAGGCCTCCTTGCCTCCAGAATGACATCTACCACCTGGTTACTGAGGGATGCTATTGGAGAGCTCAAGGAATTAGCCAGGCTGCAAGGTTCAGGGTTTGAAGCTGAGGGTGCAGAATCTGGCCCTCCTGCTGGGAACAGCAGGGAAGGGGTCTGAGACACGTGCCATGGTTCCAGCAGTGTCATACTGTGCAAGAGGGGGTACCAGTGCTGGTGTGGGCAGTCTGCTGCAATCAGTATTGTCCTTGGTTTGTCATGTTTGATCTTTAGCAGAACCTTCGACAGGAGAGGCAGAGGGGGAAAGGCATAAACTGAGAGGCTTTCCCAGATAAAGGACAGGGCATCTACTTTCCAAGCTTGACTGTGGGAAGTCCTTGTGTAGAATTTGTCCAATTGGTAGTTCTGAGGGGAGGCAAACAGGTCTATCTCTGGATTCCCCAATTTTTTTCTCAAGAAGTTGAATATTTTGGTTCCAGTTTCCACTCGTGTGGGTCTATGAGAATTCTGCTTAGGTCGTCTGCCAGTAAATTTAGCTTGCCTGGCAGGAATTGAGCTTTTAGGTGCACTAGGTAGCTCAAGGCTGTGTTCCACAGAGCCATGGCTAATCTGCAAGACAGGGTAAGAGTGGATTCCCCCCTGCTTGTTTATGTACCACATAACTGTGGTATTTGTCTGTCTTTACCAATAATTGTCCTGGAAGAATGTGGTCCTTCAAGGCTATCAAGGAATTCTGTACAGCTAACATTTCTTTTTGGTTGATATGCAGGTGCATCGGTCTCAGGTTCCATTTGCCGTGAATGCACTGCCCTGCCAAGTGAGCCACCCATGCATAGTCTGATGCATCTGTTGTTAGGGTTTGGGTGGCAGGGGGGAGAGTGAATGGGAGCTCCTTGTTGTGGTAGCAGGCCTCTGCCCACCAAAGGAACTGTGTCTTTATACATTGTAGTTTCCTCATATGCAGTCTTGCATATGGAATTAGTAGAATGCAAGAGGCCATGAACCACAGGGCTTGCAGGATTTTTCTTGCAGACAGCTGGGTCTTTGTGGCCAGTAGTTTGAAGGAGGTTGTCAAATAAACTTGTTTCTCTGGAGTGAGGAAAGCCATCTGGGAAGTTGGATTCAAGCTTGCTTCCAGGAATACAATTTGTTGGCAGGGTACTAGGTGAGATTTATTTTCTTTTATGGTGTACCCAGTGAGTTTAGAAGTTTCTTTACGGATGCCAGATGTTTTAACAGCAATTCCTGGCTTTCTGCCCGAATCAGAAAATCATCCAAGTATGGGTATATTTGAATATTTCTCTGCCTGCAAAATGCAATGGCTGGAGCTAGACACTTTGAGAATAACCTGGGCGCAGTAGATAAACCAAAGGGAAGTGCAGAGAACTGCAAGATTCCCTTATTGGAATGTGCAGGTAAGCTTCCTTTAAGTTCAAGGTTGCCAACCAGGCATCTTTGCCTAGCAGAGGAAACAGCTGTTGAAGTGTTAGCATCTTGAATTTTGGGAATACCAAAAAAGTGTTTAGAATAGAAAGGTCCAGGATAGGACGCCAGGAGCTGTCTTTTCTGGGTACCAGGAAAAGTCTTGAATAAAAACCTTGCCCCTTTTCTTCTGCTGGAACAGGTTGAATAGCCCTGATACTTAGAAGAGAGAGATCCTGCTGCTGAGCCTCTGCCCACTGATTTGGGGGTAGGTCTGGCCAACCAGTTGAGGTTGGTAGGGTGTGATAGTGGAATCTGTATCCTTGGGAAACTATATTCAAAACCCATTTGTCCTGGGTAATGAGTTCCCAGTTTTTTGCATGTAGGGCAAGCTTTCCTCCTACAGGAGCAGGCAGCTGAGCAGGGCTTGGAAGGGTTAAGGTTAAGTCATTGTGCCATTTTCCTGTAGGGGGGTGTCTTACTAATCCCTGCTTTGGAAGTGGGAGCCCCCTACTGCTTAGGCCTGTGTGTAACCTGAGACTGTAACCTAGGTGGTCTGCTGTTACTGGGTTTGGATTGAGAAGGCCTATAGGAGGCTGGAAAGGACCAATTCTTTGAAGGCCAATGCCTACTAAATCTGGGTGGCTGTACCTGCAGGAAATCTTTAACAGTTTGCATAGATTTAGCTTTTTCCTCAATATTTTTGAGGACGACTTCTGCTTTGTTGCTAAACAGGTGGTCTTGGTTTAAGGGAGCATCCAGCAATTTAGCTTTAACATGATCTGGCAAGTTTTGCTCCTTATGCCAAGCATGCCTTCTGTGTTTACCAACTTGTTCAGCAGAATACATTAAATCCTGTAAATCTTTGTCTTCAGCACAGTCAAGAATCATCATCATTTTCTGTTTAAGCAGTCCCATAATATGCTGCTGTTAACATATGAAACTGGCAATTTAAAGCCTTAATGGCCAAAGTACCAGAAGTGTAACCCTTCTTACCCCAACTGTCCAAGGCCTCTAGAATCTCTATCAGAAGGGGTAGGATTTTTGGCAGCTGTAGCCTTAATGTCCTTTGGACCTTGGGAAATGGTCTCTGGATCCGCAGTAGGATTCTTGAAAACAAAAGTACAGTGGTGTACCTACCATAAATGTAGATGTTCGAATGTATTCACTGTTGCAGTCATTACACTCGGGTTATCCTGCTGGCAGGCTACCCGGAGTCGGCCTGAATTCCAAAGTCTGGGTCTGGCGTCGGTTGCTGTCGCCTCTTCCCTGATGTCAGTGCGCCAGGGGTATAAAAGATGCAGCCGACGCCATTTTCTTCAGTTTTTCTTGCCCCAGATGTCAGGTGCCCCCAAAAAGGGTAGGCTGTAAAAATTATGATCATAAAAAAGCATGCACATAACCTTCATTTATAAGCAAATACACCACATAGGTTGTATAGAATAGATAGGTACAGATAAGTCCCAGCAAAGGAAAAAGGTGGATGGTGGGAGGGTAACCTGGACTGCAATAGTGAATACTCTCGAACATCTACATTTTATGGTAGGTACACAACTGTACTATGTTCATCGTGTTTCACTGTTGCAGTCATTACACTTGGGATGAATCCCAAAGCTGAGGTTGGGCGGCTGGGCCTAAATAGAGTTTGGAATGGCTATGAGGCCCTGCAGAACTGCAGTGGCAAAGCCTGCTCTGGATTTAGAGTAGAGAGGTAAATGGTAGTGCTTTGTAAAAGTGCGCACTGAAGTCCATGTTGCAGCCTCCAAAATATCCTTGGTTGGTACTCCTCTGAGGAAGGCTGCTGCTCTGGTAGAATGTGGCCTAATGCCCTTGGGCACTGACTTGCCATGTTGTGAATAGCAGAAACAAATGCAGTTGCCTATCCATTTTGAAACAGTCTGCTTTGAAATGGCTTTTCCTTGGGAACCTGCAGCATATGCCACTAAATGTTGCTCAGTCTTTCTGAAGGCTTTAGTCTTGTCCAAATAAAAGCATAGCTGTCTGTGTATATCCAAAGTATGCAGAAGTCTCTCCCCCTTATTCTGTGGGTTTGGATAAAAGGTAGGCAAATTAATGGTTTGGTTTAGAGCCACGCTAGACACCACCTTAGGCATAAATGTCGGGCTTGTCCTTAGAGAAACCCTGTCCTGATAGAAAATAATACAAGGTTCCACAGCCATTAGTGCCTGTAACTCTGAGACTCTTCTTGCTGAAGTTATTGCTAGGAGAAGAGCGGTTTTCCATGACAAGTATTTTATCTCTGCTGTATTGGCAGGCTCAAAAGGAGGCAGTGTGAGTTTTTCCAAGACAAAACTGAGGTCCCATGTAGGTAGTGGAGCTCTCCTTGGCGGTCTTATGTTTTTGGCCCCTCTGAGAAACTGTCTTAGCAGTGGATGAGAAAAAATAGGTGGTGCCGTATTGTAATGAGCTGAAATGGCAGAGGCATGGATCTTAACTGATGAGAAGGATAGGCCTTTGTCCAGCATCTCAGTTAGGTAATGCAAAATCTGAGGAATATTTGGTTTTAGCGAGTCATTTCCCTGCACTTGGTTCCAAGCACAGAATCTCTTCCATTTGTCTGCATAAGATTTTCTGGTGCTGGGCCTCCTGGCCTCCAAAATAACATCCATAACTGCTTTAGAGAGAGGTGTGTTCTGAATGATTACATTATCCGCCATGCAGCCAGATTTAGGGTTCTGAGTTGGCGGTGCAGGATCTGATTGTTCTGTTGGGTCAGCAAATGAGGTATTAAAGGCAATGTCCAGGCTGGGCCTTGAGACAAACTCTTTAGCATTGGGTACCAGTGCTGGCGTGGCCAGTCTGGGGCAATCAGTATCATTTTTGGCTTCTCTTGTCTGACCTTTAGGAGTACCTTGGAGAGGACAGGCAGAGGAGGGAAGGCATATACTTTAACGGTTTTCCAGCTGAATGAAAGGGCGTCCACTTTCCATGCTTGCTTGTGATAAGTCCGAGTGCAGAATCTCTGTAGCTGGCAGTTGTGGGGGGAAGCGAATAGATCTAGGTATGGGCATCCCCATTTCCCTGTTATCATGTTGAATATTTGTGGGTTCAATTTCCACTCGTGAGGATCCATGATGTTTCTGCTTAGTTCGTCTGCCAAAGTATTTGTCTTTCCTGGCAGGAATTGTGCTTGCAGATGCACTTGATAAGTCAATGCTGTGTTCCACAAAGTCATGGCTTGCCTGCATAGCGGGTAGGAGTGTGTGCCCCCTTGCTTGTTTATGTACCACATGACTGTAGTATTGTCCGTCTTTATCAGTAGTTGTCCTGGATGAAGTAGGTCCTTGAAGGCTGTCAGGGCATTTTGTACAGCTAGCATCTCTTTTTGATTGATATGAAGATGCATTTGGTTTGGGGGCCATGTGCCCTGAATACATTTTCCTGCCATGTGCGTCCCCCAGGCATAATCTGATGCATCTGTTGTTAGTGTTTGCCTGGCAGTGGGTAAGGTGAATGGCTGTCCCTTGTTGTGGTGACAGGCCTGTGCCCACCATTGAAATTCCTGTTGCAGGCATGGAATGAGAATAATTACTGTTTCCAGGCTGTGGCAATGTTGAGTCCAAACTCCTTTTACATACCACTGTAGTTTCCTCATATGCAGTCTTGCATATGGAATTAGTAGAATGCAGGATGCCATGTAGCCCAGAGCCTGCAGAATTTTTCTTGCAGATAACTGGGTCTTTGCTGCCATGTCTTTGAAGTAAGACGTCAGATGCCTTTGTTTGTCTGGCGTGAGATAAGCCATCTGGATAGCTGTATTTAAGCTTGCACCCAGGAATATTATCTCTTGAGAGGGTACTAGTTTTGATTTCTTTTTGTTTACTGTGTACCCTAGGCAAATTAGTAATATTTTTACAAACGCCAGATGCCGTAGTAGAATATCTTTATCTTTTGATTGAATAAGGCAGTCATCCAAGTAGGGGTATATTTGAATTCCTCTTTGTCTGCAAAATGCAATTACTGGTGCCAGGCATTTTGTGAAGACCCTGGGCGCAGTAGATAAGCCAAAGGGCAGTGCAGAGAATTGGTAGTGCAGTGAGCCAGCTATGAATCTGAGGTATCTTATGCAAGATTGTCTGATTGGGACAAGCAGGTATGCCTCTTTTAGGTCCAAAGTTACAAGCCAAGCTTTCTTGTCCAGCATGGGTAGAAGCTGCTGTAGAGTCAACATTTTGAATTTTGGGACGTCCAGAAAAGTATTTAGAATAGACAGGTCCAGAATTGGTCTCCAGGCTTTGTCCTTTCTTGGTACTAAGAAATGTCTTGAGTAAAATCCTTGCCCCTACTCTTGGTGTGGCACTGGCTGAATAGCCCCCATGTCCATGACAGATGAAACTTGTTTTTGTGCCTCTTGCCATTGATTGCGTGGCAGGTCTGGCATGCCTTTTGCCTTTGGAAGGGTGTGAAAGTGGAATCTGTAACCCTGAGAGACTATATTTAAGAACCATTTGTCCTGGGTGATCTTGTGCCAGTTTTGTGAAAAAAGTGCTAGCTTTCCCCCTAAGGGTGCTGCCAAAAAATAAGTGCTTGGCATTGGCAGAGGGAAGTCATTGGGACTGTTTTCTATAAGGCTGTGATTTGTCTTCTCCGCTTTTGGAGGTAGAAGCACCCCATTGTTTGGGCCTGTATGAGCCCTGGGGCTGTTGCCTGCCTCTAGGGTGTCTGAATCTGCCTCTTTGTGGTCTGTCTCAACACTGGAAAGGACCAATTCTTAGAAGGCCAGTTCCTGCTAAATCTGGGTGGCTGTACCTGTAAGAAATCCTTCACTGTCTGCATAGATTTTGCCTTATCCTCCATTTTCTTTAACACCTCCTCTGCCTTAACACCAAACAAAGTATCATGCTGTAATGGAGCATCCAATACTTTTGCTTTAACATGATCAGGCAGATTCTGTTCCTTTAACCAAGCATGCCTTCTAATAACAGAACCTGTAACTGCGGCCCTGCACGAGGCCTCCAGTGAATCACAGCCACATTGCAAAGTATGTTTTCCCACTTGTTCAGCTGCATGCAATAAATCCTGCAAATCTTTGTTCTCAGAACTTTCAGTATTAGTCAACATTTTTTGTTTTAACAAAGACATTAAGTATTGCTGATATTTGAGCATATGAAACTGACAATTTAAAGCCCTTACAGCCAAGGTAGCAGAAGTGTAAACTTTTTCCCCCATCTGTCCAAAGCCCTAGAATCTCTGTCTGAGGGGACAGGGTTTTTGGCAGAAGCAGCCTTGACCCTTTTGGGACCCTGAGAGAGAGTTTCTGGGTCAGCAGCAGGGTTTTTATAAATAAATGTATGGGAGTCTGGGACCCTGTAGTATCTGTCCGGCTTAACAGGGGCAGGAGGTAAAGAGTCTGGAGACAGGCCAGACTCTGAAAAAACATCATCTACTATGTCTAGAACAGGGGTAATTGCAAGGGGTCTGTGCTGAGGAAGTAAAAGAAAGTCTCTAAGTCTTTTCTTAGAATCGGAATAATCCTGTCTCATCCAATGGAAATGCTCCCTCATGGTATGCAGGGTTTCCCGAAAAGAATAGTCCTCAGGAGGAGAAGCTTAAGGAATAGACTCTTCAGCATCAGAATCCTCATAGTGAGGAACAGAATATCCCTGATCAGAAGAGGAATCAGAGGAAGTAGAAACCTGATCAGAGTAATCAAATTCATTGTCTTGCCTAGGCCTCTTATCAGGAGGGGGATGGGAACCCCTGATCAAAGTAATTAGGTCTTTGACCATTTTGAGCATCTGTTTCTTAGGCACAGAAGCCTGTCCTGGAGAATGCTGTACTGGATTCCTTGTCTTTAAAACTGTTTTAGACTTTGTCTTGGATGCTAAAGTAGGCTTTATATAAAGTTGTGTAGGTCTGAAGACACCCTCAGAAGCTGATGCCTGCTCAGCGGCTCCGGACCCATCTGAGGGGTTAATTTTTGAAGGGCCAATACCTTGAGTATCTAGAGGCCTAGCTGTCTCCACGTGGGAGTCTGAGGCGGCCTGTGGCTCTGAGTTAGTGGGAGTCAGGGGCTGCGAAAGCGCCTCACTGAGCACCGGCGAACCGACGACTGGCCTAGAAGAGGCTTTGTCGTCAGTTTTGGACCTCGGATGCTTGCCCTTGTCTTTATTCTTGCGTTTTTTTATGAATTCCAGTCGTCGGTTGTTCCGACGGCATTATGTAGTTAAACCTTCTGCCAAAATAATGAAAAGCAAAATCGTACCAACGCTTAATAGTGCGTTGGTTAAATCTAGCACAAAACAGACAACTAGCAACGTCATGGTCAGGGCCTAGGCAAGGAATACAGTAAGAGTGGAAATCCTTATGAGATATTTGCTTCCCACAAGAAATACAATTGTTAACTTTTTCTGACATCGGTCTGGAGCAAGTAAAAAGTTTCCCCAATGGTGTACTTAGCTTTATTGAAGACTTCGGATCTGAAATTTGATTTCGAAAATCTCAGGAGTTGGCCGACCGGCACTTGCAAACTGCTTTTGCTTCGGGCACTGCGCGGCAAGAAAGACTGAAGAAAATGCCGTTGGCTGCATCTTTTATACCCCTGGCGCACTGACGTCAGGGAAGAGGTGACAGCAACCGACGCCAGACCAGGACTTTGGAATTCAGGCCGACTGCGGGTAGCCTGCCAGCAGGATAACCCAAGTGTAATGATTGCAACAGTGAAACATGATGAACATCACACCACTGTCTGAACCTAAAGAATCTAGGGTGGCTAGAACTGCCTGTCCAACTTCAGTACAATCAGCAAATAGTAGCACATAAAATTCTCTACCAACCGTTCACTGAATTCTGTTCTTGTGGGGGGCTGTGCCCCCCACTCCCCACGCTAATTATATATACCAACTCCAAGATCACACTACAGTGAGGAAAGGGCAAATCTTCTGATCTTCACTGTACCATGATCTCAGTATGAACAGGTAGACGAACAGCATGTTCGATGTAAGTGCACCGAAAATGCTATTCGCTGAACTGAATTTTCGATGAACTAATAGGGGCTCCTTACGTACATACATGCTTACATCTCAACAGCTAACCACAAAATGGTCATCAGACTTGCACGTGCTCAGTATCTGTACTCTAGTGCAAGCCCTTGGATATCTTCTTAAAGGTATATATACATACACTCACTGATCTACAGAAGACAAGACCTGAATCTCTGAAATTCTCCTGGCAGAAGTAATGGCAACTAGAAAAATGGTTTTCCTAGAAATATATTTTAGATCATATATTGCTGCAGGTTCAAAGGGGGGTTGAGCAAGTTGTTGCAGTACCAAACTGAGATTCCATGGAAAAGTTGGATCTCTGAAAGCGGGTCTTAGGAGAGTACCCCTCAACAAGGTTTTGCATAATCTATGTGAAGCAACAGAGGCTCAGTCAAAGCTTATATGGAAATGTGAAATGGCTTCTAGTTGGACTCTGACTGTAGAGGAGCTAGCCCCCTCCTTAAAGATCGTTAAGAATTTAAGAACAGCAGATAAAGAAGCCGAAAAAAGGTCTAAATCAGACTGATGGACACAGCAAGAAAAATATTTCCACTTACTAGAATACTGCTTTTGAGGAGACGTCTTATGGGAAGATAAGAGGATGGGTTGGACCAGGGAAGAGAGCACAGGTTGTCTGGCTATTAATGGAACTGGACAAGCCAGGCAGTCAGCCTCATATTGGATAAGTTTTGATGGGTCACGCCTGAAAGGTGAGACAGAAGGTCCATAACTGGATACAGAATCCATGGCTGATGAATCAAATGAGGGCAAAGGAAGGGGAACCAAATCTGTCAAGGTCAAAAGAGTGCAATGAGGATTACTTTGCTCTTCCACATGGCAGCTTTCTGTAGAAATCTGGTGATCAGGGGAACTGGAGGAAAGGCATAGAGGAAACCAGGGAGTCGATCGTGGATGACATCATCCCTCGGTGACTGCCCCTGTGGGGGAAATCAGGGCAAAGTACCTGCTGCATTTGTTGTTTAGGGGGAGGCATAGAGATTGCAGCAAGGTTGGCCCCACCGATGGAAAATCATGTTCGTCACTTTTGGGTTGAGGGAACCACTCAGCAGGCAAAATAATCTGCTCAACTTGTTTGCTAACACACTGGCTGTCCCTGGAATCTGCATTGCAACTACAAAGCGGTTGGATGAGATCGCCCATTGCCACACACTTAGTGCTTCTTGACACAAGGAGTAAGATCTGGTTTCTCCCTGTTTGTTGATGTACCAGACCACTGATGGTGTCAGTTTGGATCACAATTGTTCTTAGGGGAACAGCTGTTTGAAAGGCCTGCAAAGCAAGAAGCACTGCTCTCATCTCTAGGATGTTGATATGCAGACTGGCCTCCACAGGGGACCAAGTGCCTTTAACAGTCATTCCCGGGTAATGCCCCTCCACCAAGATGGCAAGTGTCTGTGGTCACTATGGCCTTGGGATGGGGAAGAGTGAAAGGATGGCCTTGCAGAACCTGGTTTGACTGAATGTACCAGCTGAGATCTCTCTTGAAAGGCTGGGTGATGTGAATTCTGGTTGAAATGTGATGGTGAAGAATTGACCATTGAGTGGCTAGCATCCACTCTACAATCCTCATGCAGAATCATCTGGTTAGAGCAAATAATAGTTGTGTAAACACTTACCATAACCATAGATGTCCTCCTCTTCCATGTTGCAGTATTCTAAACATGAGGGATCCTCCGCTTGAGGCGACCCGAACGTCTGGCCCATATACAAAAGCTTAACCTGGCTGCTGTATGGTGTGTGGGACGTCACACATAGGTACCATAAACCATGTGCCATAAATGCGACGTCCACATGCACAGACCTTAGAAATGCCCCAGTTGGACAATAGTCTAAGGTAGCTGATCTGGATGCCATCCAGAAAGGGAAAATAAGGAACAATAAGAAGAGGCAGTGATCCTAAATGGGAGTAGGAAGGAAGGATAGGAATATGCAACATGGAAGAGGAGGACATCTATGGTTATGGTAAGATTGTACACAACTGTTCTATGCCCTTCTAAACTCAAGTTACAGTATTCTAATCATGATTGACAGTACCAAAGCTCAGCATGTGTTACGGGAGGGGGAAGAAGAGGAACTCTCTATGAATCCATGCAGGATGGCTTTAGCAAAGCCAGCCCTAGCCCTGGAGATATTGTCCAGCTTGTAATGTTTAGTGAAGTTGTGGAATGAAGACCATGTGGCTGTCTCCAGGATAGTGGCTGTATCTAATCCTTTGAAAAAGGCCCCTGAGGGAGCCACAGCCCTGGTGGAGTGGGCCCTCACAGTGTAAGGAAGGTGATTTCCATGAAAGGAGTAGCAAGAGAAAATAGTGTTAATGACTTGCTGAGAGCACCCACCTGAACACTGTTTTGAGATGATATGTAAACTGCCTGCAGCGTCACCTTGGAGAGGGTAGTCATTTCCCAAGCTTGGATGACCAGTCTGCAGAGTACGTATGACTTTGTCCCCCCTTGTTTGCTGATATACCACAGGACTGTGGTATTGTCTGTAAAGATTCTTACAGGCCCTGGGTGTATGAGGGGAAGGAATGTTTATAGAGCTAGGATGAAGGCAGTAGTTTCCTTGACATTAATGTGTTTTTTCCAATGATAGGTGTCCCACTGACCATAAACCTTCAGTCCATTTACAGTTGCTCCCCATCCCAGCTCTGAAGCATCAGTGTATATCTGTTGTACTGCAGGGAGTGGTTGCAATGGTAGCCCTGGGTGCAGCTGAATTTGCTGGATCCACCACAAGATCTCTTTCTTGAGACATGGAAGGTATGGTATCTGAAACTCTAGTGTGTGGTCATGTTGGGACCAAACATTCTTTAGGTAACACTGAGATTTTCTCATGTGTAACCTGGCTAGGGGCAACATGGGAAGTGTGGCTGCCATAAACCCCATGAAGCACAGGAACTCTCTGGCCAAAATACAGCTGGCTAGGAGTAGGTCCTGGAAGCAAGTGGTCAAACATGTGACCTTTTCTGGTGGAAGAAAGGCCTTCAACAAATCTGTTCTTATTCTGCAACCCGGGAACACCTGGTCCTGGGAGGGAGTACAAGAGGATTTAAGATGGTCGACTGTGAAGCCTAGGCCTTTGAGGAGGGAAATGGTTAACTGTAGGTGAAGATGATCATCTAAGTATGGGAAGATTTGAACACCTTTTGTTCTGCAAAAGGCCACCACAGGAGCTAGACATTTTGTGAATACCCTTTGGTGCAGTGGAAAAACCAAAGGGCAAGGCAGTAAACTGAAAGTGCAAGGACTGCACAGCAAAACGCAGGAATTTCCGATAAGATGGGTGGATAGGGATGTAAAGATATGCATCCTTCAGGTCTAGAGTGGGCTAGATAAGAGCTGGGGGTCAAAAGTGGAACAAGTGTTTGGAGAGAGAGAGCATTGGAAGGTGGGCACATGGAGGAAATGGTTTAGAAGAGACAGGTCCAAGATAGGTTTCCATAAGCCATAGTTTCTTGGGACTAGGAAGAGTCTGGAATAAAAACCTAGGCCTTCCAGTCCTGGAGGACTCTCTGAATTGTACCTTGTCTTACAAGATCTTGAATGACTTGTAGGATGAGATGAATTTGGTCATTTGGGGTGTGTGGGATACCTTTTGGGCGAGGCACCCCCCCCCAGGTCATGAAATATCCTTTTTCCACTACTGACAAGACCCAGTTGTCTGAGGTGATCTGTTGCCATACGGGAAGATAGTGAGGGAGGTGCGCAGAAAGGGGAAGATATAGGCCTGTCATGAAAGGGCTGTCTTGGAGTAGTTTGAAAGGAGATAGGCCTGGATGAGGAAGGTTTTCGGCCAACTTTTCTGGGTTTGGTGGAGGCTTAGCAAGGTAGTTTCTATGAAACTTGGGCACTGGTGAGACAAAAAGGAGTTTGAAGTCCTGCAACTCTTTGCTTTTTTTTTCCTGCAGGTTTTTAAACAGTTCTGCTGACTGCTTTCCAAAGAGAAAGTTATTGTCAAGTGAAGCACCCATAATTTTGTTTTTGAAATCATCAGGCAATGGTTGTAGCCTGAGCCAGGAGTACCTACAGTGAACTGAGGCTGAGGCAGCTGACCTAGCTGGTGCTTCTACAGCATCACAGCTGCATTTTATAGTGTGTCTAGTGACCTGTGCAGCTAAAGAAAGGGTAGAAGCCACCTGTGCCTTGGTGGGAGAATCTGTTATTGAGTTCAGTTGATCCATGGTTTGTGAGACCAGGTCCAAGGCATATCTGACCATATGTGTTTGGTAGTTGATGGTTCTAAACTCCAGTGTGGAAAGTGTGTAAATTTCTTCCCTAACCTATCCATCATTTTACTATCTTTATCTAGTGGGAGCAAGGAAGAGGAAGGAATCTGTCTGGATTGTTTATCTGGAGAGACTGCATTAACAACAGGTTCTGCAATAGGAGACATGATAAGAAATTTGAAGTCATCAGGAACTTTATAGAACCTGTCTGGTCTTTTTGGGGCTGGTGGCTGAGAGTCTTGGGCCTTGGAAGCCGAGACAAAGGTGTCCAAGTAGGCCGGGATCACTGGAGGAATGGCTAAGGGGGAGGTGGATTCCATCTGCAGAATCCCATAATATCTCTTCTAAACTTCTGTCATTTGTGTAGGATCCCATTTGAAGTAGTTTTCCCAAAGGTGATGTCTTCAGGTGGGGAATCATATTCTACAGAATCCTCTTCAAGAAAACAATATCTTAAGGGAGAAGCCAGTTGTGAGGAATATGAAAGGGACTCGCCTGAAGAGGAAGATGAAGAAAAGAATGTGGGTAAGTGGATGGACTGTTTAAGCGAATGTTCATTGACCATTTCAGGAATGAAGGACGGATTTGTACGGAGAGAGACTCTATCCTTATGAAATATCAGGTATGGTGAGTTAGCCATGAGTGCTTGTAGTTCTGAGACACATCTGGCCGAAGTTAGGGCTACAAGAAGCACTGTTTTCCAAATGCGCTGTGGCTGCTGGCTCGAAGGGGGCAGTAATGAGTTTTTCTAGAATTAAGTTCAGGTCCCAAGGAGAAGGTTTCCTTGGAGGCCTGATATGAAGTACCCCTTAAGGAAAAGTTTTACCTCTAATCTGGATAACAAAGGTGGATTGAGAGGTAAGCAAGCAGAGATAGCTGATAAATGGACTTTCAGTGATGAATATAAAAGTTCAGACTTAAGGAGTTTACACATGTAAGACAAATCTAGGGGTACGTCTTCCTGAAAAGGATCTAGTTGCCTGTGAAGACACGGACTGGAGAATCTTTTCCACTTGCATAGGTAGGATCTCCTGGTAGTGGGTATCCTGGCCTCCTACAGTGTCAAAAGCACGTTCTCTGAGTAAAGGTGTCTAAAAGGGATCAAAGGTTCATCACCCACAGGGTTAGTCAGAGGGTTTGGAGGTGTGGATGGATAAGTGATCCCTTCTGATGTGCGGTGAGGTCCACCTTGTGGGGGAATCTTCTTCAGGTGTCTGTGGATTGGGCAATGGGCCTAAAGAAGCAGGCCTGGGACTCAAAGCTGACAGACCAGAACGGGTCTGTGAGAAATTAGGCCTAAGGGCCATGAAGGCTTCGAAAATACATTGAGAGCATGCCTGCCAATCAAGAATACCTTCTGAAGGAGCAGACAAATGCTTACACTTATGTTTCTTTTTTAGAGAAGGGGTCTTTGGTCTGGGCTGAGCAGGCACAGGCCTACAATCCAAGGACACCAGAGGATTAGAAGAGCTTTCCTCTGATACAGAAGCTATCCTAAGCCGTTTGGGCAAACCAGGTTCCCTCCTGACATGGGGAGTCAATGTCGCTGGTACCTCCATGGTTGTGCAGGCTGGAGAAACTAGGGCAGCATCCGATACGGTACCTGCCAAAGTCACCAAAGCCATTAGACATACCACAGCCCCTAGATCGGTGGCTGACAGGCTGTCTGAACCTGGAGGAGCAGGTGTTTTTTTTCCGGCCTAGCTACTTTAGCCTTCCTTCTTGGCAGTTCGTCCGAAACGGCAGATGTCACTTCCACACCAAAAGCAAAGCACTTAAGATGCTAGTTTTCCATCAATAAGTTAAGGCTTGCGAGACAGCTGCGCAGAAGTTTTAGGGACAAACGACTGGCAAATGGAACACGTTTTGTAGTCGTGAGTAGTCCCTAAACAAGAGAGGCAGAGATCATGGCTATCTTTGTGTGGAATTTGACGTCCGCACTTACATTTTCCCTTCCTAAATGACATGGACGGAATCAGCTAAATGAACAAATGAACAACAGCCAGAATAAAAAATGTTCCCGAACAGGGCATTTATCTTTTTGAAGATACTGGTGTGGAGCAGAATGAGCGAGCTGATGTTCGACTGGCAGCAAAGTTCTGAGGTCTGCACGTGTGGACGTCACATTTATGGCCCATGGTTTATGGTACCTACGTGTGACATCCCATGCAGCATACAGCAGCCAGGCTAAGCTTTTGTATTTGGGTTGCCTCACGCAGAGGATTCCTCATGTTTAGAACACTGCAACATGAGAACAGAAGGACATCTAGAGTCATCTCCACTGCCACATATCCTACAGCTTGAAGGACCAAGCGGGCAGCAATTTTGGAACTGCAGAGTATTTTCCTTACTTGTGATCTTCAGGTCTGAACTCTGGGAAGGAACACTGAAGGAGTCTGTCTTTGTGTTGAAATGTGCTCCTATGAATTCCAAGTTTTGAGTTGGGGCTAACAGACACTTTTCATAGTTTATGGTGATTCCTGGAAGTGAACATGTGTAGAGAACATTCTCTCTTGTCTGTATTACTTGATGTGTGGTTGAGGAGGTAATGAACCAGTCGTCAAGATACGGAAACACACACACACAATCCTTGCAGTCTCAAGTGAGTTGTTACTACTGCCATGAATTTGGTGAACACCCTGGAGGCTGTGGTAAGACCAAAAGGCAAGACTCTGAATTGCTAATGACTGACTTCAGCTGAAAGTGTAGGTACTTTCTGCAGTGCCTCCCAGCTGGAAGTGTAGGTACTTTCTGGAGAGCCTGCTCATTTTTATTTGATAGTACACGACCTTCTGAAGGTCTGTCGAGCACATCCAACTGCCTCTTCCCAAGAACAGCAGCGTGGAATGAGCCATGACCATCAGAAACGTGGTTCTCCATGCTGATTTGTTTGGGTCTATACTAGAAGACAAAGTTTCAAATTGCGAACGCTCTAAAGAGCGAAAATGCTGGACCTAGAAATCATTATTGTGGGGGGCTGTGCCCTCTACAATCCCCCGCTAAATATATATTACAACTCCGAGATCGCACTACAGTGAGGAAAGGGCAAATATTCCAATCTTCACCATACTGCAATCTCAAAAAAACACTTCAAGGTCCATCATTTTCACTCTTTAGACTGTTCACGATTTTAAACTTTCAGTCTTCTAATACAGACACGATTTGTTTAGGTTGGCGAGATCCAGCATTACTCTCCAGTCCCCTGTTTTCTGTGGCACCAAAAAGTATCTTAAGTAAGTCCCGGATTCTATTTGGTCTGGTACGACTTCCTGGATGACTCTCTTGACTAGCAGCTTTTGAATTTGATGCACTGCTTATTCCCTCTGACTGGGTGGAACATCGAGAAATCTTCTTGATATTGGAGGTGAATGGGAAAATGGTACTGTATAGCCTATGGATACAATCCTCTGCACCCAGGTATCTGTTAACTCTAGCCAGGCCCTCTGATGCAGGGATAATCGACTCCCGATTGCCTCCAGAGGTGAATTGGGCCTCTGTTCAGGAACACTGGAAAGGCCTATCAAAGAAGGAATCTCTGGACCCTCTGTTTGGCAGGTCTCCTCTGCCGTTAGGGTGGCGTCTATTATTGGAGTTCCTCCGTCTATTCCTAGAGGGACTCCACCACGTGTCCTGGAAAGGGCCCTGGGACTCTGAACCACATTTTCCCAATACCTCACTGATTCCTGTAAAAGGATCATTGAGGACTGGAAAATATATGCCCAGAGCAGACAGGGTCTTTCTGTTCTTTACACACCTGGTTAGTCTCTTAAACACTGGGGCCAAACAGTGACATACCATCAAAGGGAGCACTGACAAACGATGCCTTGAAGGGCCCCGTAAAATCGCATAAGCACATCCAGGCATGCCTCCTTATGGAAATGTTGGAACCCACTGCCCTTGAGGTTCCTTCAGGAATATTTGAGATCAACCTCATGGAAGAGTTTGATACTGATGCAGGGTAGCAACTGGGAAGATACAAAGGCCTACACTTCTTGAGAAACAGGTTCTGACAGGGTATTAGAGAGTTCCTTAATTAGATTTCTCTGTAACCTGGTGAAACAGCTACAAAAACATTGGAGTAGACTACAGCACCCTGGACCCGACAGGGTAGCTTTGGCTCTGAGAGCTCTCAAGATCTAATGGAGCTGAAGAACTCAAGGCAAGCCTTTGATCAGAGGGAAAAGAAGTCCTCTGATCCAAGGCAGAGGGAACCAAATGACTCAGATCCAAGGACTCTGAGACAGAGATGGGTGTCAAAGGAAGAGTTGTGGATGATTAGATCTCCTGACCCAGAAGGGCAGGAGTCTATGAAACGCTAGGCACACACTGCGCCGGGAGAATCCTCCTCACAAACCTCTCCACATCTTCTTCGGTTAGGCTACTGGACAAATGAGTAGACGTAATAGAGGGAGAACTAGGTGTCTCCAAAAATGGGGAGGGAACCTTTGAAGGGACTGGATCTATAGAAAGAAAAATAACCAGTCCTTGGTAATGGAATTTGTACCAGTCCTTACTAATGGAATTTGTAAAATCAGATCCAAAGTGCCGTGATCCGAAATGCTTTGTCTTGACCTTCTTAGGTTCCTAGGGATCAGCCTGTCCGAAATAGTCTGATTCAGCAGATCTTGGATCAGAGCGGAAGGTCAGATCTGATAGTTTTGTGTCTCTTTTGAATCTGAAGTCTCTGACTTGGAAGGTCTTGGACCCAAGCAAGATGTCTGATAGGGTTTGACAGGTCTCCTTTCCGGGTCTGAAGAGTCAGAAAAATCCAAACGAGGTCTCTTTTTTGCCTTCTCCAATACTATGGAAAAAGAGGAAGAAGTGCTAGGAGTTGGTGAAGCAGTCTTTTGTTTTGTTTTTCAGAAGAACTTCCAGATACTGGCTCAGAGAAAGAAGTCAGGAATAATCCCGCAAGGTTTAATTTGTTTTTATGCCCAGTAAGAGACCTGGAATTTAAAGAATGACAAATAGAACAGTCCTCCTGAAGGTGGAGAGGACCTAGGCAATAAACACGAGTGTGAGTCAGACAGGGATTTTACGACCGCAATTTGTACATTTTTTGAACACTGCTGGGGCTTTCCCTTTATCAGCCATGACTAGAGGTTACAGATAACAATAGACCAAAGTTTGAGTTTACACTTTCCTTACATACACACATATATAGATTCCCTTCTAAATCACGAAATACTGAAATATTGAATTTCAGTACCTTGAGACCAGAATAGTGAAAGTGCAGTTGACTGAAACTGCACATTGTCGAATCTTAGTCTGTTGAATCTGCAGTAGGTGTGGTGTGCTCTGGTCATTCGTTGTATGCTGTCACTTTAAGGTTTATTGGTTTCCGGGTAGTAAAGAATCAGCCGACGTGTGGTTATGTTCAGAGATTCAGGTAGGTTTGTAGTTTGTCAGGGTTTTGGATACACATGTGGTTTGTTTTACTTTTTTGGAAAGTTTTAGAAGTCAGTTAGGGCAGGTGAGTGTGTGTGTGTGTGTTTAAGTGTTGAAAGTGGTGAGTTCTGTATATGTGTGTTTCTTGTGAGACAAGTATAACACAGTGCAATGGGAGTGTAGGGCATGTTACAACATACATATATATTTTTTGTCGTGTTAATGCAACTTCAGAGTTGGTATATATAAGTAGCTTGGGTGTAGGGGGGCTTGCCCCCTGATTAAATGTATCCTAGCATTTTTTTTTTTTAATGTCTGGGGAGGGTTGGATTTTCATTGCGGTCTGTTATTTTCAATATTTTGGATGTAGGTGTTTTGAATTTTTAATTTTTGTGGACTTTCGCTATTCTGGTCTCGAGATACTGAAATTCGATATTTAAGTATTTCGAGATTCAGACGTGAACACATATATATATATATATATATATATATATATAAAAACAAGAGCAAGAACTACCAACAATGGTAAGAGAATACACCAAAGTGTATGGAGGGAGGGAAGTACTAAGGATAGAATGAAAAATGTAAATATAAGGGTAAGGGAAAGAACAAATTTGTTTGTAAGATAGCTTTTAAGAAAAACAAAGATAAAAGAGAGGAAAAAGGCAGAAGTAAATAATAATAAAACAATTTTAAGTCAGTTGAGAGCACAAGGAAGAACCATGTCTTTCAATAGAAGCGCCAAACGAGATTTTGAGATAATTGAAGGAGGTGCATTGTGGTAAGGCGGTTGCTCGAGAGCTTTTGTGATCGCCACAAGCCAAGGATTGGATCCGAACCCAAAAGTTGAGGACCGAATGAAAACTGACATCATTAGATCAATATTTATCAGATGACTTCTGCTCTCAACTTTCCAGTCGACATTCTAGTTCACCTTAACAAACAGTTCATATTTAAAAGACAGTTCAGCACAAAGGATTGAAGCCAACTGCTAGCAGACTTTGTACTGTAGTTCAGGATATGAGATTTTCAGCCACCATCTGCCATCGCTGGGACTCTGGGGAAAGTCACTAAATCAGACAATGCTTCACAGTTGCCCTGAAAAAAAGGCTTGTGCATACTGGGTTTTACAAGGTTAACAAATTATTAGAGCAAACTAAATTAAAACAAAACTTAACTATTTATTTATATGTTCCTTTCTAAATATTTCATTCAGGCTTCTACCAACTTGTTCATGCAATTTTTAAAACACAACATGCTTGAATAAACTATGTAAGTTCATCCACCACCTGGCATCAGTAACAAATTATTTCTATACATATTAAATCCAATTCACATTCAAGTCTAGATCACAATTATGATGTAGTGCACAGAGCACAGTGACTACGCTTAGATATCTGGAAAATGACAATCAGTTAAGCGCCACTATAGGGTGAGACCCAACATTAACAAATGTTAACCACCTCTGCTTAACTTGTTAATGTTGGGTCTCACTCTAGGCAATCAAATTTGTCAGTACTGAGCAGCAAAGGCAGCAGCAGAATAAAAACAGACTTGCTTCTGCATGCTGTCTGCACTGGTAAACGTGTCTCTCACTTCCTGTCATAAACTTAGAAAGTTGCTAGAATAACAGGATGCATGTTTGTCAGCATTTTCTGAAGACTATGAAGTCTAAAACTCAAACGTCTGTCATTACTTATTGATTTCAGTCCTCACTGATTTGTCTGAAAACCAATTATATTATGAGGAACAAACCAAACATATGAGGCAAAATATCTGGACATCTTACAGACATGGTAAAGTGAGTGTAAACATAACAGGACAGAGTTCCACTGTCTTTCTGACAGTGATTGCCAAGTGCTTTATGGATTTGACAGTTGGCAAAACACTTGGTCCTTTTTTTTATCTGCAACTAGCAGTACATGGAATAGATAATGCTCCATGCACTACTAAGCATTATGAACAGGTTACTTCTATTTTTTATCTTTTTCTTATATTGCATTTGTTTTGTTTTAAGTTTTTTTGTTCTTTTGGAATTTTAAGAAGTTTTGGCTGGGTCAGTTGGAAAAGTTAGAAAAGAATCCCTTTGCAGACAGTGAATAACATCCAGCTAATTAGTGGAAGGATCTGATAAACAGCATTTCTCGTTTAACTAGAAATATTTGAAGGCATCTTTATTTAGGTAGACTACTTGTTTGACTTGCTGTTCTCTGCCTGACTATTGCTAATCTCTGCCTGCATTTGATTGGTGGCTTTTGAGTTATTGGCCCCAACTATAAAACTGATTTTGGACTTTTCTCCCAGTCCCATCTCATAAGCTCATTCAACTTAGTACTGAGAGATCAGTTGAGAAAGCTGACCCCCTTAGCCTCTTAAATTTGAATTATCTTCTGTTTCCTCCCTTTCCACTTACTTAAAAATGCAATTTATTCACCTGCTTTTACTGTATCTGAGCGCATTCCTACCTTAACACATTACTTTGATTTTTGCTGCTTCTTCTTGAAGTGTTCAGTTGCATTTATTCGGCTGCATTTATTATTGCTTGTTAGTAGCCTGATTACACTGTAACGGTTATTCTACACCTCTTAATTTTGATTTAAGCACCAGTCATTTTACATTAGGAAAGTCTGTGGTCTAAACTCTTGTGGCAGGAAAGAGCCGCCTACACCTTTCTATGCTGGGAATTGCTGGCTGAAGGCTTATTGTGTCCATTATTCTGAAAGTGTCTTAGTTCTGCTTTAAGTACCTGGGCTTCAAACCAGTTGTTTTACATTAAGAAGGTATGTGGTCTACACTCGTGGGAGGAAAGGGTAGCCTCCACCTTTCTGAGCTGGGAATTGCTGGTGAAGGCTTATTGCGCCTGTTATTTTAAGTGTCTTTGTTCTAGTTTAAGCACTTGTGTTCCAAACCAGTTATTTTACATTAGGAAGGTTTGTTGTCTACACTTGTGTGGGAGGAGAGAGTAGCCTTCACCCTTCTGAACTGGGAATTGTTGGTGAAGGCTTATTGTGTTTGTTATTCTAAGTGTCTTTGCTCTGTGGTCTGCTCTCTTGTGACATTACGATTTTTTTAACTACTGGAGCATCTAGTTTGCTCATAGCTGAGCATTGCATATCAAGTTGCTTGTCTTGCTGACTTACTCAATATTTACGTTTTCTTCACTCCTCCCTAGTAGATCGGTGGCCATGGATATGCACTTCTTGACTCTTTCTGTGGCCAGTCTGGTTGAGATTGGTACTCTGAAGCATTGCAGCAATTGTCTCGTGTACACTGACAACCCAATTATTCTTAACAAAACAGACTGTGTATGTGAGAGGTGTAAATACACATTAACCCTGGAGGCAAAACTCTCTCATATAACCAAAACTAATACTATACAGGTTGTCAGTGACACTTGCACCACACCTTCTGTATAAGGTAAAGACTCCACACATAAAACTACTTATGCTGAGGCACTTACAGGAAACCTTCCCAAAACACTAAGACCTCCTGCACAGTAAAAAATCAGCCCTCAGCAATCATATAAATCACACACCCACAACTACAAATAGTAAAACTGCATCCAGTGCCTCCACTAAATGTTTAAGGCAAACCAGCACACAGCCAAATTTCCTGGTCATTGGTGATTCTGTAGTGAGGCACACTGATGTCCCCACTCACCAGATGCAGTAAGGAGAGTCACGTTTAGTTGCCTTTCCAGGGCTAACATCCATCAAGTATCACAGGCACTCAGGTCATTGAACCACAGCTACAAGTATGACTCTGTCATAGTCCATGTGGGTGTTAATGAACTGAAATGTACCTCCTTTGACTACATGAAACAAGACATGATTGAGTTAGCTAATTATACGTCTCAGGCAGGTATGAGCCTAGCACTGTGCAGCATAATACCTTCTACAAGGATGGTGCAACGTTATCAATAGAAAATTATTGATTTTAACAATTGGCTTAGCTTCTGGTGTCAATCCAGGGGGGTATAATATTTGACGGTCTGGGAGGACATGGTTGACAGACCATGCTGCTTTTGCCATGGATGGTCTGCACTTATCCCCCTCTAGGCTTTCATATATTGGGAAAGACCTTTTCAACTCCCATTATGCCTTTTTTAGGCAATGCCAAACATAAACCTACTGATTTAACTGAACCTATGAAGGAATATCTGAAGATGGTACTGCTCAATGCTAGAAGTCTTAAACTCCACTCCCTGCAAGCCTTCCCCTCCCTGGAAAGCGTAGACATCTGTGCAGTAATAGAGACGTAGTTTAATGTCACCGACAGTACCTCAGCAATGCAAGGTAATAATGCCTTTCACACCATTTGACCAGCTACTACAAAGGAGGGAACAAAAGATGGAGGAGTGTCAGTCTATATTAAGACTAATCTCACATCCAGACTAGTCAAAGTGTATGAGCCACTCATCATATATGTGCAAATCATCATAAACAGGGTGCCATACCGTAACCTTACAACATACAGGTCTCCCCTCCATATCCCAGAAAACCCATACTACCCATCTCAATGTACAAGAGTCCCTCACTGTTCAACCCAATATGATATTCATGGGAGATCTCAACTACCATTCAACAGACTGGGAATCCTACACCACTTCTAATACACAAGCCCAGCGATTCTTACCATTGTTAATAAAAACATCCTGTAACAGTTGGTCCATTCTCCCACTAAGGGTACAAACATCCTTGAACTTGTACTCACGAACATGGAGGGGGCAATGTTCCTCACCCATTTTTTTTGCTAATCAGATCTGACCATAATGTGATATTACTTGAAATAAAAATTAAATCCAAGGATCCAGCAAAACCAAAAACCTTTAGAAACTATTCCAAAGCTAACCTCTCAATACTAAGCAACACCTTGGCTAAATTCCAAGCAACCCCAAATCCACTAAACAGCATAGACTACAGTGAGCTACTTACAAAATCTCTAATCAGCCATACCATACTAACAGCTTTATAAAGCAAGTTGTGCCCACTTGTATTAAGCATAAAAAACTCAATGGTGGAATCACACTATCAATCGGTTATACAACAAAAAAAGTTACACATTCTAAACAATTTAAGACAGCCACTAAAGAGCACTTTAAAAGTCACTGGTCCTGCCACTGCACTCTCCCTCCTTACACATCCCCTACTTCCCATACCTTAATCTACTTTCTACCCTTAACTCACGCTTCTCACTAGCTCTCTCTAATCTTCCTTGACTACTTTTTCTACTATCTTCTAAAATCTATTGAGCAAATCGCCTCAGAGAAACATTATATTGTAATTGTCTTGCCTTCATGCAACAACATTATGATAAAACTGGGTTTTAGTAACCACTTACCCCAAAAACTATATTCATCTTAATGACATATTTTCTTTTTATACATCTTGAAATAGTTTTGCTATACACCTGATTATTGACACTGTATAACATTGTATTGCTACTTAATGCCTTGTAATAATCCTGTAACATTGCTGTTTAATGCTAATTTATAATGAAAATTGTATAATATGTTGGAG
This sequence comes from Protopterus annectens, assembly GCF_019279795.1. Lineage (NCBI taxonomy): Eukaryota > Metazoa > Chordata > Ceratodontiformes > Protopteridae > Protopterus > Protopterus annectens. The sequence continues at coordinate 533,068,291 of NC_056741.1, forward strand.
CTTTTCTCCTGGGCCTCCACAGAAAAAGGGCTCTTCAGCTCAGTCGGACAATCCCTATAAACAAATGCAAAATAAAATAAATGAAAATAAATAAATAAATCTTGGCCAAGCGTGGGAGGAACAAAACCATACATACTAAAAGCCTCCTGATCAATCTAAACAGGTAGATAAGAGTGCTAATTAATACTTCAAAGGCTAAATTTGAAGAAAAAAATAGCCTGTCATGCAAAGGACAACCATAAGGCTTTAGCCAGCTATGTCCATAACATCAGAGGAAATACACAACAATGCAGAGAACTTATTGTAAATTGCATCATCCACACTGAACCAGAGGCCAATGCCAACCTTTTGGCTGACAGGTTTAGCTCAAATTTCAACTCCCACTCCCTCCCGATAGTCCAAAGGAAATGCAATATAACACAATCCCCCAAACCATTACTAGAGAACAAGTCATTAATGCACTTTCCAAGGCCAAAAACACTGCATCAATGGGCCCTGATAACATCCCAGAATGTTTAATAAATAGCATGGAATATCATCTCTCTGGTCCACTTGACTCACTTTTCAACTAGAGCCTTCAGTCAGGTTGTGTGTCCATGGAATGGAAGATGGCTACAGTCATTCCCCTGCACAAAGGAGGTCCAACCACTGATCTGGTTAACTCCAGGCACATAAATCTTACCAGCCTCACATGTAAGGCCATGGAAAGAATCATCTTGGACATAAATGAGGACATAGGTAACCTGAAAACGATGGAACCATCACTGTTTGGCATTGTTAAAGGAAGGCCATGCTTATTAAATATGGTGGACTTTTCTGAGAGGGTCACCAAAGCACTGGAAGAAGGTAAGACTGTGCACACAGCTTACTTCAACCTGGCCAAGGCTTTTGATGCAATATCCCACACTCAGTCATTATAGACAAGCTCACTGATTTAGGTATAAACCCTTTTATCACCTGCTGGATAACCAACTGGATCACTGATAGGACCCATAAGGTCAAAATAGGTGAGGCCACCTCCACGAAGAGGCCACTCACTAGCTGAGTACCCCAGGGCTCAGTACTGGGCCTGCTCCTTTTCAGTATCTATTTCTCTGAAATGGAAGCAAATGCTGAAGGTTGTCTAAGTTTGAAAACTGGGGGTCATCATCAACTCCCCTGTAGACACTAGCACTCTTCAAGAAGGTCCATCTTTGACTAATAAATAGTGCCAAAGCCACGGTCTTAAACTCAGTGCTAAGAAATGCATAATTGTACCTTTGGGGAAATCAACCATCTTGGCTAATAACCATGTTGACAATAAACCCCTATGAGTCGACTCAGAGGTCAGGGATTTTGGATATGCATGTAGACAGTGGCCTTACCTCCAACAGCCAAGTGGCCACAGTGGTGAGGAAATATCCCTTTTATGTGCAACGTATAAGTAAGGGCATGGCATCTAGGTCCAAAGAGGTCATTATCCCACTGTACTCCAGCCTTATCAGACCAATAATAGAGTATAATAATTATTTTGGTATGTACTTGACCGGGAATCTGCAGCAACTAGAGTGACCTCAAAGGTTCCTTACAAAAAATACAAGGCGTAACAAACCTGCCTTATGCACAGCACCTTAAAGCCCTGTTCCTCTACTCAGTTTCCTATAGATTGCTGAGGGGTGATCTATGCCTGGCTTACAAGGCATCAACAAACCCCACACTTATAAATCTCCTACATATTCGTAAGTCGAACATTACGAGAAATACAAGGTCTAGGGACTTGAATTTTGTCTCTGACAAACAGAACATGCTGGGAAGACAGATATGTGTCCCAGAAACAGCCTCGCCTATGGAACAGGCTTCCTATCCATATGAAGTTGAGTTTGTCTATAACCCAGTTTAAGCACAACCTAGACAGGTGGATGGGGAATAGAAAATTTACACTAGGCCTGGCACCCAAGTCCCTTATGGACAGAGGTAGCTTATAAATGCCTGGCCCTCAATGTCTTATTTAGATACAACACATTATTCTTCTTTCTGGAAAACTTGGCTAGGTTTAGAAAGACCTCTTGGTTAGCTAGTCTAGTAACAGTCTACAAATGTATGTATGTATGTATGTATGTACAAGCTTTACTTATGCACTCTCGACATGGATGACACTATTAACCTCTCAAGCTTCACTCTACAGGGGAATTTCTCAGCATCCATGTCTCTAACACATAAGCAGGTTATGATCGGTGACCCGCTCATAATCCTCTATGCTGTTCAAATCCATCAGAATAAATCACAACAAACTAAGTGCTCAATACATCATACCTCACTGCAGTGCCACTACCCCCAAATATTATACTAGTGTAAATTTCTCTTTAATGCTATTCCACTGCTGTAATATGTGTGTGTGTGTGTGTGTGTGTGTGTGTGTGTGTGTGTGTGTGTGTGTGTGTGTGTGTGTGTGTGTGAGAGAGCGAGCCTATGCAGGAGTGCACACACCATGGAATACCACTGTCCAGTAATCCAGAATCAAAAAAGGACAGTACAGAAAGTCAACCAAATACCAAGACTCAACCCAAAGGAAGTGCAGGTTGAAATACAGAGCCACTGCAAGTTTGCCAAACGACAACATAAAAAAGAAAAAAAACAAAATCTGTCCCCAAAGTAAGGTTCCTAATACCAATCAATAATCAAAAATGGGTAGGAAGACAGAAACTCACCCACAAAGTTTAACAGCTGTGGTGGAGCCTATAAATAAAAGTGCAACAATATTCACTGTAAAGCTGGGCAAGACATTTTTAAATCAAAAGCAAACAATAACCTAAAAAAAAATGGCAACTATTTTTTGCAATACACAAACACTACATTATACACTAGAAGAAAATACTTTTAGAGCACCTACTTATCTCGACAGCCATCTGTACAGTCACAGCCCACAAGGAACTCGCTGCTTGTATTGATGAAGACACCTTTTCCTGGAATCCTCTCCTTGCTGTACTTCACTTGGGGAGGAGGGGTCATGTCAATCTCATTGACACATGACAAAGGAACATCCTCCCTGCCTCCAGTTATATCTTGTATAAAATAAAAGGGTTTTTGCGGCTGAAACTTGCGATCCACTAGTACATATGGGTCCAAACAAAACATTTCTAGGTAAAGAAAGTCACAATATGTTTTGAAGAGATAGTGTTCTATTTCTTCCATGCTGCGCATGCAAAGGCCACAAGGAGCCTTGTACACAACATGGAATGCCATCTTACGGTTAATACGGCGTCGAGCAGTCATGCGCCTGAAGTCATAAAGTAGCGGGACAAGAAGGGGATTCTTGCCTCTATACTGGTCCTTCCTTAGAGGCCGTATCCTGTCTAGACATCCATGACTACAGATATGAGGGAGGTAGAAAAGCTTCTCAGATGGTGCTCTGTAAGTAGGCTCCACGGGTACTCTATCTGTCATGCTATGGCACGGCTGGAAGGAACTGGTGACAGTTGGAGGAGGTGCATATCTTAAAAAAGAAAAGCAAAAAATTTAGACATTTTAGAAAGAAATCATTAATGTTAAGAAGCTGAAACCCAGCTAAGCTAAAAGGGATTTAGTTTATTTCTGTATCTTTTCACTAACAATGTCATATTATTACAATTTACTAATACACATTCTGCCACATTTTAGTAATCCCACTGATCACTCCTTCAAAGCAGAGTGGTATCCTTCTCAAAAATTAATAATACCCAATGTTTTCTCATTTGCCAGAATTCTTTCAAAATGCACCCAGTCAAAAGTACTACAACTGCCCTTTGAAACAGAATCACAAGTATATTTAAATATGTATCACTGTTCATGATGTTTTTTACTTTAAAGTTTAGTTTCTGAAATGGCCTTTTTCATTTCTGCCTTGTTTTATCATTAGTTAAGCCATCACTAAACAACATACAAAAATATAAAATTGAAAAATTGGGCCTAATCCATTCAGTTATAGGGAAGTAGTAGAATATGAGAACTCCAGCACCTTACAGTTCAGCACTAGCTTGTATCATCAAAACACAGTAAGCAAGTAGGTGTCTAATGGTTTATGGAGAACATTTACACTGCGTCTTTCAAAGAGGGACTTCTCTGTTCACTATACCATTACAAATTACAGTTGTATGTATATATGTATACTAACCATAACAGTATACTTCAGAAGAGATCACTGTAATAGTTAAGTCATAATATGTGGGTTATACCCAAATCACTAGTCTCCTCTACAGTTCAGAAACTGCAAAAGCAGAGCATTCTTAGCTGTGAGGCTCCAGTGCTGGGCTTGTGTTGGGTAAGTATTGAGTTAAACACTAAACCCACATGTGGAAGCCCTTAACAATAACCTGCCTAAGCAACAAAGCTGAAACGCAAACAAACACCAATCACAACCAAAGTGTCACATAGCTCACAACACCAGTGTACCACCTAACAACGGCCCCTAAGGCAAGACAATGTACCCAACACTTTAGCCATAGGTGACTCTATAGTCAGGCACACTGATGTCCCACTCACCAGACTGAACAAGGAGAAAATTACAGTCAGCTGCTTGTCGGGTGCCAGGATCAGGCGCATAACGCATGCACACAAATCACTCCACAACAAGTACAAATATGACTCTGCCACTGTCCATGTTGGAGTGAATGACTTGAGACGTACCTCCCTGGACTACATGAAAAAACATGGAAGAGCTCTTGGATCATGTGGCCCAGGCAGGTATGACCCTAGCCCTGATTAGCACTCTGCCTTTGCCCAGAATGATACCATAGTATAAGGACAAAATGATTGACTTCAACAATTGGCTAAGCTTCTGGTGTCATTCAAAGGGGATCCAGTATCTGTCTGCCTGGAACGACATATGACAGACCACAGTGCTTTGCCAGAGATGGTCTATACCAGTTGCCCCTGGGATTCAGGTTACTGGCTAAGGCTCTTGCTACCCCTATAGTGCCTTTTTTAGGCAAAGTTCAAAGGACAAAACCACCACCCTAACAGGTACAAGCATGCAAAATCTGAAGGTAATGCTACTCAATGCTAGAAGTCTAAACCTCAAAATGCACTCTCTCTCGAGGCACTCAAAAATGGAGAACATCGATATCTGTGCAGTAACTGAGACCTGGTTCAAGGCTCCAGAGAGCACCCCTGCAATACCAGGCTACAACCCTTACCATACTTTTCAGCCACCAAACCAGGACCGGAACACTAAAGGTGGAGGAGTGTCCATATTCACCAAAGATATTCACAACACCAGGCTAGTTGCCCAACACAATGCGTCTGAAATTCTCCAAGTGCAACTAACACTAGGTAAGACTGCAATCCATACTGTAGCTTGCTACAGATTCCCCATCATGCCACAAGATTCTCACTACACCTTTCTAAACATACTGGAAAATATTAAGATACAACCAAACACCCTAATACTGGGTGATTTCAACTACTCTGCCATTAACTGGGAAAACTACTCGTGTACCAACACCTTTGCCCAACGGTTCTTGGAATTCATAAATTCCAATGCCTGGGATAAACTAATCCTTAGTCCCACCAGGAGCTCCAATATTCTGGACCTGGTCATTACCAACATGGGAAATGGATGCTCCACACCTATGGTCACCACCTCGTTGGTCAGGTCTGACCATAAGCTAATTACCCTTGACATCAACATCCCACCCCCACCCCCCAGTAAGGAAACCTCCATAAAAAAACTTCTCCAAAGCCAGCTTCATGTTACTCAAGTCAGAAGTGACAAACTTCATGAAACCCATGCAGACTGGAACTGAAAGTTCGACTGCTGAATCCTACACTAAGACACTGTATGAGCACATCCACTTGTCCATGAATCGTGCCAGCCCCAATAGAACCAAGATGCTCTCCTCCAAAAAAAGGAAGCCTATCAGGTGGTCCCTTGCCATAAATAAACTTTACAACAAAAGGAAGAAACTGTTGCAGAAAAGAAGAAAATCCCAGGATGCAAAAAAACTCCCTAACCAGCCTCAGTAAGAAGCTGAGATCCCTCATAAAATCCTCCAAAGCTAGTTTAAGAAAATAAAATTGCCAAAGATTCCAAAGACAACCACAAAGCATTCTATAGCTATGTCAAGAATCTAAATGGCAATGCTCAGATCTCCTTTGAGCTACAAAAGAATGGCACTAAATATACTGATCCCAATGATATTGCCAATATCCTGGCAGATCGATTCAGTGCAAACTTCACCACCCTCTCACCCCCTAAAGGGCCCATCTCAATACCGAAAGATTGCCAAATTCAGGTAATAACGACCACATAAGTAAAAAAACACTCTCCAATGCTAGGAATACAGCTTCCATGGGACCAGACGACATCCCAGGCTGTGTACTACATGAACTAAAAAATGAACTGGGACCTCACCTAAGTGTCATGTTTAATCATAGCCTCACCTCAGGCTTCGTGCCTGTGGCGCACAGCTACAGTTATCCCACTCCACAAGAGGGGATCGAACTTGGATCCTGGGAACTACTGCCCCATCAGTCTGAAATGTCTGATCTGCAAGGCCATGGAACATATTATCATGGAACTTATAAACAAAGACATTGGCAACCTTCAAACACTGGACCCCATGCAGTTTGGGCTCGTGAAGGGGCAATCTTGTCTCCTGAACCTGAGTGTCTTCTTCGAATCAGTCTCCAGAGCCGTGGACAAGGGTAAAGTGGTCCACACAGCCTATCTGAACTTCTCCAAGGCCTTTAACACCATCCCCCACTCTGGCATCATAGATAAACTGACTAAGCAGGGCATTAATCCCTATGTCACTCGATGGGTTGTCAACTGGCTCACTGACAGAACCCACACTGTAAAAGTAGCAGACTCCAAATCCAGCTCCAGACTTGTGACAAGTGGAGTACCTCGGGGTTCAGTCCTGCGACCGCTCTTGTTTGGCATCTACTTCTCTGAATTACAGGCCAACACTAAGGGACTCTGGCTAACAAAGTTCGCAGATGACTGCAAACTGGGAGCCATTACTGAATCCCCAAATGGTGTGGACATTCTACAAAAAGGCCTTACAGAAACAGATTTTTGGTGCCAGAGCCATGGGCTCAAGCTCAATGCCAAGAACTGCATAGTTATCCCCTTTGGGAAAAAACATGTACCCGTGAATTACCACATAGGTGACAGTACACTAAACGCTGAAAGTGTGATAAGAAACTTAAGGACACAGGTGGACAGTGGTCTCATCTTTGATAACCACACTGCCACAACAGTCAGGAAATCCTTCTATGTGGCACACCTCATCACTAAGGGCTTTTCATCCAGAAAAAAGAGGAGGTCATTGTCTCACTGTACTCATCCCTCATTAGATCCATTATAGAATACAATCCCCCATTTGGTATGCATCTCTCAAGACATCTGCAACAACTGGAAAGGTCACAGAAATACCTCACTAAAAGAATCACAGGCCTAAAGCAGATGCTCTATGCTGACCATCTAAAAAAAACTCCACCTATACTCTGTCGCATATTGTCTACTCAGAGGCGATTTCTGCTTAACATACAAGCCAATGTCAAACCCAGAGCTGTTGGACATGCTACACTTAAAGAAATCCCAATCCCTCAGAGATGCACGCTCCAGGGATATAAACCTTGTCATCACAATGAACAAAACATGCTGGAGGGATAGGTTCCTGACCCAGAGACTCCCCAGACTCTGGAATAGACTGCCAGACACGTCAAGCACAGTGCCTCTTTGGCCCTCTTCAAAAGAAACCTTGATGACTGGAAGGGAGGAAATTCACCCCAGGGATCACGTCAGTCGCCCTGTTAGACAGGGGTCCAGGGAAGTAAATACTGTGGGAAGAAATAGTCAGGGAATTGTAATGGCTAGGCTTGTATAGGCCCTAGGGCCGATAGCCTAGTACCAACCTAGAACCTATAAATACATATAAAGTTTTATATATCCTACATTGCTGCAAGACCTCTTTAGTTCTCTGTAGCAAAATTCCTTAAATGATAGAACTGCTGCACTAGGCAAATGGTCCTTTTGTGTGTGATATAAATAAGGCAGAGACTATTAAGTCCAGTATTTTTATAGTTAAGAGTATGTGTACTAAACCTTCCAAGTAAAACAAACAATAATTATAAAACTATAACAAAAGAAACTGTTGAACAATGTTTTCAAGACGGCAACAAGTATACTTTGTAACTATAGCCCTGTATAAACAATAACTGTAAAATATTATGAACTTAACACAGCAAACATGTTAACTAAAATATAATGAACCGATTTTTTTCTCATTACTGCATCCTCCCCCCAACCATCTGTTTGTCACTATGATCACTGTGAAGCATCATCCTGCCAGATAAAATCACCTTAGCTAGCAGACCTAGGAGACTCTCTCTGTGATACCCTCCCTATGGGAGGAATAAAGACACCATGTTGAAGTTTCCAGTAGTTTATTCAATTAAGTAGATAGATGAACTGAATGAAATACTATAAACTTCAACAAGGTGTCTTTACGTCTCCCACAGGGAGGGTATCAGAGAGACAGTCTCCTACATCTGCTAGCTAAAGTAATTTTATATGGACTAATTATTTATACTCTCTTTGTTGTTAGTCCTGTCACCCTCTGGGTCACAGGTGGGATACCAGACTTCACTCTAGCCCTCTGGATTACCTCTGTTTCCAGCCAGTAATAAGAGTTCTTTTTTTTTTTTTTTTTACTTTATTATTTTCACCCTAACCTAAGCCGCGGTGGTACAGTGGTAGCAAGAGGTTTTCCTGTTCGATTCTCGGCTGGAGTGCCTTATGTGTGGAGTCTGAATGTCCACCCCACGGTCGAGTGGCCTCTAGACATGCGTGAATGGGCGTGCCTTCGCTGAAGGTTGGGCGTCGGGCTGCCAACTCAGCACCATAAAAATCTACTGCCAATCATTAGCGGACCGGAGTTCCGCTGTGGCGACCCCTAACCGGGAAAAGCCGAAAAGACACAAAAACATTTTCACCCTAATCTTGGAGATGTCTCCACAGATATTTGAACGGGTAGCCATACAATGGGTGAGGCAAAATTGTGTCACAAGCACAATCAAAATGACATAATCCCTCAAGAGCACCCCTTTCTTGTAATCCAGACACATTCCCATTTGTCAACAGAGATATAGTACACAAGATAAACATTCCAAGTTGTGACTTACTCCCCACCCCAACAAAAAGTGATAATTTTTCCTCCCATAATGTTTTTTAAACACCTTTAATGAATTATCACTTGTGACATAAACAAACTTACATTTACATAAAAGTAATTAAACTTTATTAACCGGTTCATGTTTACAAAAAAGTACTGTTGCATAAAATCTTACTATAACAGTAGATACCCTTCTCTTCACTGCTGCAGTACTCTTTACAATAGGGATCCCTTGACAAAGGCAACCCGACGTCCAGCCAGTATACCAAAGCTTTCTGGTAGTAAAGGGTACCCCGTATGTCACATGCATGCACCACAGGGCATAAGGGTGACATCTGGACGTATCATCCTCAAAACTGAAAAGCCCCAATACGAATGACAGTCTAAGGATAAATGCAGGTAACAAGCACATCCAGAAAGAAAAAAGGACTGGGGAAAGCGGGAGGAATACTGCAACAGTGAAGAGAAATACATCTACTGTTATGATAAGATTTTACACAACAGTACTATGTCCTTCCATATCACTGTTGCAGTATGTAGGAGGAGGAAGGGCAAGCACAGCCCTCTACGAAGCCATGGAGAATGCCCTTGGCAAAGCCAGCTCTGGCCCTAGAAACCACATCCAACTTACAGTGCTTAGTAAAGATATAAACAGAAGTCCAGGTTGCTGCTTGAATTAGTACCCAAACCCTTGATAAAAGCACAAGAAGAAGCCACAGACCTACTGAAATGAGCCTTAACCAAACAAGAAAGGCTCTGCAATGAAAAGAACAGCAAAATGAAATGGCTTTAGATAGCCAAGAATAAACAGTTTGCTTGGACACAGCCAAGCCTAAAGACCTAGGATGAAAACAAACAGCTGTTCAGATTTACGAAAAGCTTTAGTTTTATCCAAACACCTGAGTTGTTTATGCAAATCCAAGGTGTGCAAAACCTTCTCACTAGCAGACTGTGGGGAAAGGAGAAAAAGTGAGCAAATGAATAGACTGATTAAGAGACAACTCATTAACCACATTGGGCACAAAAGACAGATTAGCACAAAAGGACACTGTGTCTCTATGAAAAACCAAAAAAGAAGGAACAGCCAGAATGGCTTGCAGCCCAGACACCAATTTGGCAGAAAGAAGGGCCAAAAGAAGGACAGTCTTTCAAGAATGCTGTACGGAAGTTAAAGCAGCAGGCTCAAAAGGAGCCTGAGACAATTTTTTTAAAACAAAATTAAGGTTCCCAGGAAGGAGGGACAGGCTTCCTGGAAAGCCTAACGTGACGGAAGCCTTTAAGAAACTGTTTGGCCTCAAATCTAGAGGCTCATGGAAGAGTTAAAGGCAGACAAGCAGAGATAGCGGACACATGGGCCTTAACAGAAGAATATGCCAACCCAGCATCAAGCAATTCACACAAATTGAGAAACAAAGGAAAGTACAGTTGTGTACACTTACCATAAATGTAGATGTTCGAGTGTATTCACTGTTGCAATCATCACATTTGGGTTATCTGTCTGCAGGTAGCCCTCAGCCAGCCAGAATACCAGAGTCTTCGGATTTCTGCATCGGATGCTGTCTCTTCTTCCATGACGTCAGGTTGTCAGGGGTATAAAACATGCAGCCAACACCATTACATCAGTGTTTCTTGCCCCAAATGTCAGGTGCCCCCATAATAGGAAGCAATGATATGGTATGGTAAACCCCCATCAAAAAGCAAATACACCTGAAAAAAATAACTATACCAAACAAGAAGGAAAGGTAGAGCCAAGAGAAGTCAGGGGGTTGGAGGAAGGGTAACCAGGACTGCAACAGTGAATACACTCTAACATCTACATTTATGGTAAAAGTGTACACAACTGTACTACGTTCTTCGTGTTTCACTGTTGCAGTCATCACATTTGGGTTGATTCCCTAAGGAAGGGAGGAGGAAGTTCAAGAGCATTAGGGCCAGCAATTAAGCTTGCAAGGCTGCAGTAGCAAATCCAGCTCTGGATTTAGAAAAGACGGGCATGTGGCAATGCTTGGTGAATGTATGTACACAGCTCCAGGTAGCAGCTTCTAGGATGTCTCTGGTAGGGACTCCTCTGAGAAAAGTCGCAGAGGTAGATGCAGCCTTGGTGGAATGTGATCTTATCCCCTGTGTGGTAGGTTTTCCATGGTGCTTGTAGAAGAAATGAATGCAATGAGCTATCCATTTGGAAATGGTTTGCTTTGAAATGGCCTTCCCCTCTGCCCTTGCAGCAAAGCCAACTAGCAGCTGTTCAGATTTTCTGAGAGGCTTAGTCTTGTCCAAATAAAATCTAAGTTGTCTGTGCACGTCCAGAGAGTACAGTATTTGTTCCCCTTTATTTTGTGGATTAGAGAAAAAAGTAGGCAAATGAATGGACTGATTTAGGGCCACACTAGACACCACCTTGGGCATAAAGGAAGGATTAGTCCTGAGGGAAACCCTGTCCGCATGGAAGATAATGAAAGGTCCCCACTGCCATGAGGGCCTGTACTTCAGACACTCTTCTTGCTGAAGTGATGGCTAGGAGGAAGTCTGTTTTCCAAGAAAGGAATTTCAACTCTGCTGTTGCAGCTGGCTCAAAGGGGGGGTAGCTTTTCCAATACAAAGTTAAGGTCCCAGGCTGGAGTGGGAGCTCTCCTGGGGGGGGGGGGGGTGTCTTAAATTTTTGGCCCCTCTAAAGAATAGTTTTAGCATGGGGGAGAGAAGAGGGGTGGCTCAGTATTATAATGTGCTGAAATGGTAGAGGCATGAATTTTAATTGACGAGAAGGATAGGCCCTTGTGGAGCATTTCTGTTAGGTACTGTAGAATATGAGGTAAGCTGGGCATCGTTGTGCCCACCCCCTGAGCCTGGCTCCAAGAACAGTATCTTTTCCACTTTTCAGCATAGGATTTGCTAGTACTAGGCCTCCTTGCCTCCAGAATGACATCCCACACCTGCTTACTGAGGGATGCTAGAGGACAGCTCAAGGAATTAGCCAGGCTGCAACTTTCAGGGTTAGAAGCTGAGGGTGCAGAATCTGGCCCGCCTGCTGGGACAGCAGGGAAGAGGTCTGAGGCAGGTGCCATGGTTGCAGCAGTGTCATACTGCGCAAGAGGGGGTACCAGTGCTTGCGTGGCCAGTCTGGTGCAATCAGTATTGCCCTTGGCTTGTTCTGTTTGATCTTTACTAGAACCTTTGAAAGGAGAGGAAGAGGGGGAAAAGGCATAAACTGAGAGGCTTTCCAGGTAAAGGACAAGGCATCCAATTTCCAAGCTTGACTTTGGGGAGTTCTTGTGCAGAATTTGTTCAATTGGTAGTTCTGAGGGGAGGCAAACAGGTCTACCTCTGAAGTCCCCCATTTGTTTCTCAAGAGGTTGAATATTTTGGGTTCTAGTTTCCATTCCTGTGGGTCCATGAGATTTCTGCTTAAGTTGTCCGCCAGTGAATTTAGTTTGCCTGGCAGGAATTGAGCTTGTAGGTGTAACTTGGTAGCTCAAGGCTGTGTTCCACAGAGCCATGGCTAGTCTGCAGAGATAGTACGAGTGGGTTCTCCCCTGCTTGTTTATGTACCACATAACTGTGGTGTTGTCTGTCTTTACCAATAGTTGTCATGGAAGAATACGGTCTTTGAAGGCTGTCAGAGCATTCTGTACAGCTAACATTTCTTTCTGGTTGATATATATATATATATATATATATGCATGTATTTTAGAACACAAAAAAAATTACCTCCAACTAAAAGCAAATACACCACAAAGGCTTTTGAGCATAGTGAAGGAAAGAAGAGGTATAATAATAGAGAAGAAAGGGGGCTGGCGGGTGGGTAACCCGGACTGCAACAGTGAATACACTCGAACATCTACATTTATGGTAAGTGTACACAACTGTACTATGTTCTTCGTGTTTCACTGTTGCAGTCATTACATTTGGGTAGAATCCCAAAGCTATGGATGGGAGGATGGAATTAAACAGCATTAGGAGCAGCTATAAGGCCCTGCAGAACTGCAGTGGCAAAGCCTGCCCTGGATTTAGAAAAGAGAGGTAAATGGCAATGTTTTGTGAATGTATGAACTAAGCTCCAAGCAGCAGCTTCTAGAATGTCTCCGGTAGGAACCCCTCTGAGAAAGGCTGCAGAAGTAGATGCAGCCCTGGTGGAATGGGATCTGATCCCCTTGGGGACAGGTTTACCATGGTGCATGTAGCAGAAATGAATACAATGACTTATCCATTTTGAAATAGTCTGCTTTGATATAGCCTTCCCCTCTGTTCCTGCAACAAATGCCACCAGTAGTTGCTCAGACTTTCTTAGAGATTTTGTCCTTTTTAAGTAGAATCTTAGTTGTCTGTGTACATCCAATGAATGCAGAATCCGCTCCCCCTTGTTCTGCGGATTTGGGAAAAAGTTGGCAGATGAATGGTCTGGTTAAGAACCATATTGGATACCACCTTAGGCATAAAATAAGGATTGGTCCTGAGGGCCACCCTGTCCGGGTAAAAGATAATGAAAGGCTCCACTGCCATGAGAGCCTATAGTTCTGAAATCCTTCTAGCTGAAGTGACTGCTAAAAGAAAGGCGGTCTTCCAAGAAAGACATTTTATGTCTGCAGCAGCAGCTGGTTCAAAAGGAGGTAGGGTGAGTTTTTCCAGCACAATATTGAGGTCCCATGCAGGAGTCGGCGCTCTCCTGGGAGGTCTTAAATTTTTGGCCCCTTTGAGGTACTGCTTTAGCAGGGAATGAGAAAAGAGATGAGGCTCTGTGTTGTAATGAGCCGAGATGGCAGAGGCATGGATTTTTATAGAAGAAAAAGATAGGCCCTTGTGAAGCATCTCAGTTAAATATTGCAAAATCTGAGGAATATTGGGCATTGCTGTGTTTATTCCTTCTGCTTGGTTCCAAGCACATAATCTCTTCCATTTATCAGCATATGATTTTCTAGTACTAGTCCTTCTAGCCTCCAAAATGACATCCATCACAGGTTTACTGAGAGATGTGATTTTTGAAATTAGTTGATTAGTCATGTTGCAAGATTCAGAGTTTGGAGCTGAGTGTGCAGAAGTTGATAGTTCTGCTGAGACAATAGATGAGGTGTCTGAGGTAAGCACCACGGAGGAAGGTGTGACATATTCCTTAGAAGCGGGTACCAGTGTTGGCGAGACCAGTCCGGAGCAATCAGAATCATTTTTGGTTTTCCTGTCTGACTTTTAGTAAAACCTTGGAGGGCAGAGGGGGAAAGGCATAGACTGATAGGTTTTTCCAGCTGAAGGATAGAGCATCCGCTTTCCAAGCTTTTTTGTGATGAGTTCTTGTGCAGAATTTGTCCAACTGGTAGTTTTGGGGAGAGGCAAATAGGTCTATGTCTGGGCTCCCCCATTTTCATGTCAACATGCTGAAGATTTGTGGATCCATTTTCCATTCGTGTGGGTCCATAAGATTTCTGCTTGGGTCGTCTGCCAGGGTATTTTGCTTTCCTGGCAGGAGTTGAGCTTGAAGATGTATTTGGTAAGTCAAGGCTGTGTTCCACAAGGCCATAGCTAGTTTGCAAAGGGGGTAGGAGTGGGTAGCCCCTGCTTGTTTATGTACCACACAACTGTGGTGTCGTCCGTCTTTATCAGTAGTTGTCCTGGATGAAGGAAGGCCTTGAAGGCTGTCAGAGCATTCTGTACAGCTAGCATTTCTTTCTGGTTGATATGTAGGTGCATTTGATTTGGGCTCCATTCACCCTGAAAGCATCTCCCTGCCAGATGGACCCCCCAAGCATAGTCTGATGCGTCTGTAGTCATGGTTTGGGTGGCAGGGGGTAGAATGAATGACAGTCCCTTGTTTTGTTGACATGCCTCTGCCCACCAAAGGAACTCCTGTTGCAGGCAAGGAATGAGAGGAATCATTGTTTCCAGGCTGTGACAATGTTGACTCCATAAGCTTTTTAGGTACCACTGAAGTTTCCTCATATGCAGTCTTGCATATGGAACTAATAGAATGCAGGATGCCATGAACCCCAAAGCCTGCAGAATTTGTCTTGCAGATAGCTGGGTTTTTGCTGCCACTTGTTTGAAATATGTTAGCAATTGAATTTGTTTGTCTGGCATGAGGTAAGCCATCTGGGCAATTGTATTCAAGCTTGCACCCAGGAATGTAATTTGAGAGAGTATCAGTTGTGATTTCTTTTCATTTATGGTGTACCCTAGGCATGTTAGAAGCCTTTTTATAAACACCAGATGTTGTAGAAGACTGTCCTCGTCCTCTGCCTGAATTAGGCAATCGTCCAGATATGGATAAATTTGAATGTTTCTTTGTCTGCAAAATGCAATTACTGGTGCCAGGCACTTTATGAAGACCCTGGGCACAGTAGATAAGCCAAAGGGCAGTGCAGAGAACTGGTAATGCAAATAACCTGCTTTGAAGCGGAGGTATCTTCTGCAAGATTCCCTGACTGGGATATGCAGGTAAGCCTCTTTTAAGTCTAGAGTTACCAACCAGGCATTCCTGCCTAGCATAGGCAGTAGCTGCTGTAGAGTCAGCATCTTGAATTTTGGAATATCCAGGAAAGTATTTAGAATGGATACGTCCAGAATTGGACGCAATGATTTGTCTTTTCTGGGTCCCAGGAAAAGTCTTGAATAAAAACCTTGTCCTTTTTCCTTTTCTGGTACTGGTTGAATAGCCCCCATATCCATGGGGGGCATGCCTTGTTTCTGGGCCTGTGCACACTGATTTGGGGGCAGATCTGGCCATCTGTTTGGAACTGGCAACGTGTGGAAATGAAATCTGTATCCCCCCCCCCGGGATACTATATTTAAGACCCACTTGTCCTGGGTAATTAGATGCCAATTTTGAGCATGAAGTGCTAGTTTTCCCCCCAAAGGGGCTGCCAAAATATAAGTGCTTGGAAATGGCAGAGGAAAGTCATTGAGACTGTTTACCGTAGGGTGGTGCTTTGCTACTTCCTGATTTGGAGGTGGAGGAACCCCATTGTTTTGTCCTGTAAGATCCTTGTGACTGAAACCTGGAGTGTCAACCTGGAGTATCTGGGTTTGACCTGAGCGGCTCTGTTGGGCACTGGAAAGGACCAATTCTTAGTAGGCCAGTGCCTACTGAACCTGGGTGGCTGCACTTGCAAGAAATCTTTTACAGTTTGCATAGATTTAGCTTTGTCTTCCATCTTTTTTAAAACCTCTTCTGCCTTATTACCAAACAGACTGTCCTGCTGTAAAGGAGCATCCAACAATTTAGCTTTAACATGATCAGGCAGATTTTGCTCCTGGAGCCAAGCATGCCTTATCATCACAGATCCAGTTACGGCGGCCCTGCAAGAGGCCTCCAAGGAATCAAAACCACATTGCAAAGTATGCTTTCCAACTTGTTCAACTGAATGCAATAAATCCTGTAACTGTTTATTTTCCACACAATCAGAAATCAACATAATTTTCTGTTTCAGTAAGCCCATGACATGCTGTTGATATTTAAGCATATGAAATTGACAGTTTAAAGCCCTGATTGGCAGGGTTGCAGATGTATAAACCTTCTTACCCCATCTATCCAGTGCCCTGGAGTCTCTATCAGAAGGGGTAGGATTTTTGGCTGTAGAAGCCTCAACACCCTTGGGACCCTGAGAAATAGTTTCAGGGTCAGCAGTAGTATTTTTGAAAATACATTTGTGGGAGTCAGGAACCCTGTAATATCTGTCTGGCTTACTAGGAGCCGGAGGCAGGGAATCAGGAGCCATGCTGGATTCTGAGAAAACATCATCAACAATGTCTAAAACAGGAGGTATAACCAAAGGCCTATGCTGAGGAAGAAGAAAATCCCTAAGCCTCTTTTTGGATTCTGAAAAGTCCTGACTCTCCCAATGAAAATGTTCCCTTAAGGTATGCAAAGTTTCTCCAAAAGAAAAATCCTCAGGAGGAGAAGCAGAGGGGATGGATTCCTCTGAATCAGAGTCCTCATAAGGGGGAAAGAAAATTCCTGCTCAGAAGAGGAATCAGAAGAAAGGGAAACCTGATCTGAAGATTCATAATCAGTGCCTTGCCTAGGCCTCTTAGCACGGTGGGGGGGGGGGGGGGGTGTTGGGAACCCCTGATAAAGGTAATTAAATCCTCAGCCATTTTGATCATTTGTTTTTTAGGCATAGGGGCCTGAGCATGTGGCTCATGCATCGGTATTTTAGACATAGTAGTTGGTTTTGGCCTTGTTTTTGATGATGGCGTCGGTTTAATACACAAATCTTTAGGCCTGAGAACACCCTCAGAAGCCGGTGCCTGCTCAGCGGCTCTGGACTCATCCAAGGGAGAGACATCTGCGGGTTCAATACTTGAAGAATCTCCCGGCATACCTGACTCCGAATGGGTCTCCGTAGAGGCCTGCAACTCAAATGTAGCGGGCATCAGGGGCTGCGAAAGCACCTCACTGAGTACCGGTGAACCGGAGACTGGCTTAGGAAAAGCTTCACTGGTTTTGGACCTCGACGGTCTGTCTCTGTCTTTTTCTTTGCGTTTTTTGTGAATTCCGGTAGTCGGATTGCTAACCGACGACATTTCAGGATAGTTAAATCTTGAACCAAAGTATTTAGAAGCAAAAATATACCGACGCTTAATAGTGCGATGGTTAAATTTTGCACAAAACCAACAGCAAGGCATGTTGTGATCTGGGTCTAGGCAAGGAATACAGTACAAATGAAAATCCTTATTAGGTATTTGCTTCCCACAAGTAATACAATTATTAACTTTTACTGACATCGGTAAGGAGCAAGAAAAAGTTTCCCCAACGGGGTACTTAGCTTTAGTTTGAAGACTTCGGTTCTGAAACTCAAAAACGAAAATTTCAGGCCGACCGGCACTTGTGAACTGCTTCTGCTTCGGGCACCGCGCAGCAAGAAAGACTGATTAAAATGGCATTGGCTGCATGTTTTATACCCCTGACGTCATGGAAGAGGAGACAGCAACCGATGCAGGACCCAAGACTTTGTTATTCAGGCTGACTGAGGGCAACCTGCCAGCAGATTACCCAAATGTAATGACTGCAGCAGTGAAACACGAAGAACATCCAGGACTGCAATAGTGAATACACTCGAACATCTACATTTATGGTAAGTGTACACAATTGTACTATGTTCTTCGTGTTTCACTGTTGCAGTCATCAACATTTGGGTTGATTCCCAAAGCTGAGTAAGGGTGGAGGCAGTCAAGAAGCATTAGGGCTTGCAAGCAGGCCCTGTAAGACTGCTGTGGCAAATCCAGCTATGGATTTAGAAAAGATAGGTAGGTGGCAATGCTTGGTGAAAGTGTGTACAGAGCTCCAGGTTATCCCTGGTAGAGACTCCCCTGAGAAATGCTGCAGAGGTTGATGTAGCCCTAGTGGAATATGTTCTGATACCATGTAGTGTAGGTTTGCCATGGTGTCTGTAGCAGAAATGGATGCAGTGTGCTATCCATTTAGAAATGGTTTGCTTTTAAATGGCCTTGCGCTCTGCCCCTGCAGCAAAGCTGACAAGCAGCTGGAAAGATTTTTCTGAAAGGCTTAGTCCTGTCCAGATAGAACCTAAGCTGCCTGTGCATGTCCAGGGAGTGCAGGATCCTTTCCCCTTTATTCTGAGGATTAGGGGAAAAAGTTGGCAAATGAATGGATTGATTTAAAGCTACAATAGACACCACCTTGTGCATAAATGATGGGTTAGTCCTGAGGGAATCCCTGTCCGCATGGATGATAACTGAAGGGTTCTATGGCCATAAGGACCAGCAATTCAGATACTCTTCTTGCTGAAGTGATGGCTACAAGTAAAGCTGTTTTCCAGGAGAGTAATTTTAACTTTGCTGTAGCAGCAGGTTCAAAGGGTGGAAGCGTGAGCTTTTCCAATACAAACTTAAGGTCCCAGGCTGGAGTGGGAGCTCTCCTGGGGGGTCTTAAATTTTTGGCTCCTCTCAGGAACTGTTTGACCAGAGGATGAGAGAAGAGGGGTGGCTCAGTATTATAATGAGCTGAGATGGCGGAGGCATGAATCTTAATTGAAGAGAAGGCTAGGCCTTTGTGGAGCATTTCTGTTATGTAATCTAGTATATGAGGTAAGCTGGGCACAGTTGTGTCCATTTCCTGAGACTGACTCCAAGAACAGTATATTTTCCACTTTTCTGAATAGGATTTTCTAGTACTAGGCCTCCTTGCCTCAAGGATGACATCCAAGCCCTGTTTACTGAGGGCTTCTGTTGATGAGTTTAGGTGATGAGCCAGGATTGCTAGGTTCAGGGTATGGAGCTGAGGATGCAAAATCTGGCCCTCCTGCTGGGACAGCAGGGAAGGTAGTCTGAGGCAGGTGCCATGGTGGCACTACTGTCAGACTGCACAAAAGTGGGTGCCAGTGCTGGTGTGGCCAGTCTGGTGCAATCAGGATTGTCCTTGGCTTGTCCTGTTTGATCTTTAGTAGAAGAGGAGGGGCAGAAGGGGAAAAGCATAGATTGAGAGGTTTTCCCATGTAAAGGAAAGGGCATCCACTTTCCATGCTTGGCTTCGGGAGTTCTAGTGCAATATTTGCTCAACTGATAGTTCTGAGGGGAAGCAAAGCGGTCCACCTGTGGTGCCCCCCCACCTGTACCTAAGAAGCTTGAATATTTTGGGTTCCAGTTTCCAATCGTGTGGGTCCATTAGATTTCTGCTTACGTTGTCTACCAGTGAATTTAGTTTTCCTGGCAGGAATTTAGCGTGCAGGTGCACTTGGTTGCTCAAGGCTGTGTTCCACAGAGCCATGGCTAATCTTCAGAGTGGGTAAGAATGGGTTCCCCCCCTGCTTGTTTATGTACCACATAACTGTGGTGTTGTCTGTCTTTACCAATAGTTGCCCTGGAAGAATAAGGCATTTGAAGGCTGTCAGAGCTTTCTGTACAGCTAACATTTTTTTTTGACTAATATGCAGGTGCATTAGCTTTGGGCTCCATTTGCCATGAATGCATTGTCCTGCAATATGAGCCCCCCATACATAGTCTGATGCGACTGTTGTTAGGGTTTGGGCGGCAGGGGGTAGAGTGAAAGGAAGTCCCTTGTTGCGGTAGCAGGCCTCTGCCCACCAAAGGAACTCTGTCCTTGGGTAAGGAATGATAGGAATCATTGTTTCCAGGTCCTGAGAATGTTGACACCAGAGACGTTTTAAGTACCATTGCCTTATATGCAGTCTTGCATATGGAATTAGTAGAATGCAAGAGGCCATGAACCCTAGGGCTTGCAGTATTTTTCTTGCAGATAGATGGGTTTTGGTGGCCAGTAGAATGAAGTAGTTTGTCAAATAAATTTGTTTTTCTGGAGTGAGGAATGCCATCTGGGAAGTTATGTTCAAACTTGCTCCCAGGAATACAATCTGTTGGCTGGGTACCAGATGTGTTGTCATAGATGGTGTAACCCAGTGAAGTTAGAAGTCTCTTTACAAATGTCAGGTGCTGCAGTTGCAATTCCTGACTGTCTGCCTGAATCGGGCAATCATCCAAGTATGGGTAAATTTGAATTATTCTCTGCCTGCAATATGCAATGGCTGGAGCTAGGCATTTTGTGAATACCCTGGGCGCAGTAGATAAGCCAAAGGGAAGTGCAAAGAACTGATACTGCATAGAGCCTGCTCAGAAATGTAGCTATTTCCTGCAAGATTCCCTTACGGGGATGTGCAGATAAGCTTCTAAGTCTAGGGTGGCTAGCCAGGAATCCTTGGCTAGCATAGGAAGTAGCTGTTGGAGAGTAAGCATTTTGAATTTTGGAACCACCAGAAAGGTGTTGAGAATAGACAGATCCAGGATAGAGCATCAAGAGTTTTCTTTTCTGGGTACCAGAAACAGTCTGGAATAAAAACCTTGTCCCCTTTGCTCTTCTGGGACAGGTTGAATAGCCTTGATACTGAGAAGAGAAAGTACTTGCTTTTGGGCCTCTGCCCACTGGTTTGGGGGGAGGTCTGGCCATCTGCTTGAGGTTGGCAGTGAGTGGAAGTGGAATATGTATCCCGGGGAAACAATGTTTAAGACCCATCTGTCCTGGGTAATGTACTCCCAGTTTTTTGCATGCAAGGCAGGTTTTCCTCCTAAAGGTGCAAGTACTTGAGCAAGGCTTGGAAGAGTTAAGGATAAGTCATTGTGAGATTTTACCATAGGATGGCGGCTTACTACTCTCTGTTTTAGAAGTGGGAGCACTCCATTGCTTATATCTGTGCATACCTTGAGACTGTAGTCTTGGTGGTCTGCTTCCCCTGGGTTTGGACTGAGAAGGTCTGGGAGGGACTGGAAAAGGCCAGTTTTTTTGAAGGCCAATGCCTGCTGAATCCAGGTGGATGTACCTGTAGGAAATCTTTAACAGTTTGCATAGATTTGGCTTTTTCCTCCATCCTTTTGAGGACTACTTCTGCTTTATTGCCAAATAAGATGTTCTTGGTTTAAGGGTGCATCTAGTAATTTTGCTTTGACATGGTCCACAAGGCTTGTTCCTTAAGCCAAGCATGCCTTCTGAGAACAGACCCAGTGACAGCAGCCCTGCAAGATGCTTCTAAGCCATTAAAACCACACTGCAAAGTATGTTTTCCAACTTGGTTAGTGGAATGCATTAAATTCTTGTAAATCTTTATGTTCTGCACAATCAGGAATCAACATAATTTTCTGTTTAATTAGTTCCATAATATGTTGCTGATACTTTAACATATGAAACGGGCCATTTAAAGCCCTGATGACAAGAGTAGCAGAGATGTATACCTTCTTACTCCATCTGTCTAAAGCCCTAGAATCCCTGTCTGAAGGGGTAGGGTTTTCGGCTGGAGTAGCCTTAACCCCTCAGGTCCCTGGGAAATGGTCTCTGGATCTGCAGCAGGACTTCTAAGGAGGAATTTGTGGAGTCAGGTACTCTGTAGTACCTGTCAGATTTCCTGGGAGCTGGAGGCAAAGTATCAGGGGTAAGACTGGATTCCAAGACACCATCTACAATTTCCAGAACAGGAGGGATAGCTAGAGGCCTGTGCTGAGGCAAGTTTAAAAATTCCCTGAGCCTCTTTTTGGACTGTGACTAGCCCTGGTACTCCCAGTGGAAATGCTCTCTAAGGCTATGCAGGGTTTCACCAAAAGAAACATCTTCTGCTGGAGATGCTAAGGGAATGGAATCCTCTGCATCAGAATCCTCATAGGTAGATAAGGGTATGTGCTGGTAATCAGAAGGATCAGAGTTATCAGACTCATGATCTGAAGAATCAGAAGGAAAATCAGTTCTTGGTCTTTTTGAGAGGGAAGGCTGACTTCCCCTAATTAAAGTAATAAGGTCTTCAGCCATTCTAAGCATTTGTTTTTGTGGCATGTGGGCCTGAGAATGTGCTTTGGTCGTCTGTTTCCTAGGCATAGTGCGAACTCTAGGCCTGAGAAATTCGGTATTTTTGGTTTTAAACAAAGTCGTCTGTTTAATATGAAAATCGGAAGGCCTGAATACACCCTCAGAAGCTGGTGCCTGCACAGCGGCCATCCAAGGTATAGACATCCGCAGGGTCCACAGTTGAAGAAGCATCTTGCGGCATACAGGACTCCGAATGGGTCTCAGTAGAGGCCTGCGAATCTGTAGAAGTGGGTAGCAGGGGCTGCGAAAGTGCCTCAATGAGTACCGGCGGACTGGCGACTAGCTTAACGGAAGCGTCGTTGGCAGTTTTGGATCTATGCGGTCTGTCTTTATCCTTATGTTTTTTCAGAAGATCGGTAGTTGGATGGCTTATCAAAGCCATTTCAGAATACAGAGATCTAGAGCCAAAGAATTTAGCGACAAAAACAGCCTGACAATGAATAGTTCGGGCGTTGAACAAGGCCCAAAACTGACAGCGAGGAACGTCGTGGTCTGGGCCTAAACAGGTTCATAGGTTCATAGGTTTATACTAGGCTATCTGCCCTAAGGCATTTATAAGCCTAGCCCAAATTATTGTGGCTTACGCCACCCCTTATATGAAAAAATACTGTGCCCATTAGTTTGTTGTGCCTCTGTCCAGCAGTGACCCAGAGATGATTCCCGGGGTAAACCTACGATCTCCCATCCACAGGTCTAGATTTCTCTTGAACAGAGTCAGCGAGGTGCTCTGCCTCACATGGACCGGGATTTTATTCCACAGCATAGGGAGTCTCTGAGTGATAAATCTATCCCTCCAGCACGTCCTATTTATATCCGTGCTAAGGTTTAAGTCGCTTGCTCTAGTGGTTTTGGTGGATTTGGATTTTTGAGGTGGAGCATGTCCATTAATTCCGGGTTGGACATGGCCTTGTATGTCAGGCACATGTCACCTCTGAGCAGGTGGTATGCGACTGAATAGAGCTGGAGTTTCTTCAATCTGGCAGCATATGACAGATTTTGGAGTCCTTTATCCTTTTGGTGAGGAACTTTTGGGGTCTCTCCAATTGCTGCAGATGTCGGGTGAGATACATCCCGAATGGGGCATTGTACTCGATCATTGGTCTGATAAGTGAAGAGTACAGGGGAACAATGACCTCACTAGATCTGGATGTGAATCCCTTCATGATCAGGTGGGCAATGTAGAAGGTCTTTCTAACCACTTTAGCAATGTGAGTGTCAAAGAAAGGCCACTGTCAACCTGGGTCCCCAGGTCCCTGATAACCTCTTCTGTGCTTAGTGGATTGCCACCTATATGGTAGCTTGGGGTTACCTTGTTTTTTTCGAAGGGTATGACTATACATTTTTTGGCGTTTAACTTCAGGCCATGGCTCTGGCACCAGCTATCTGTTTCAGTGAGTCCCTTCTGAAGGATATCCGTGTCCGATGCACTTTCCACTATGGCCAGTTTGCAGTCATCTGCAAACTTTGTCAGCCAAAGTCCTCCCATGTTGGCCTGTACTTCTGAGAAGTAGATGCCAAACAATAGGGGCCAAGGACCGAGCCCTGTGGGACACCACTTGTGACCGGCTTGGAGTCTGACACAGCCAGCAACTCTAACCCTGTGGGTTCTGTCCTTAAGCCAGTTTGCAACCCATCTTGTGACATATGGGTTTACATTTAAGCTGGTAAGTTTTTCTACAATACCCAGTGGGGTATTGTGTCGAAGCCTTTGCAAGGTCAAGGTAGGCTGTATGGACTGCCTTTCCCTCATCAATGGCCTTGGTGACTATTTCAAGAAGTCGACCAAGTTCAAAAGGCATGATCTTCCCTTGACAAAGCCAAACTGGGTCGGGTCCAATGTCTGCAAGTCCCTATATCTTTGTTTATGAGCTCCATTATGATCCTCTCCATAGCTTTGCAGACTAGACTTGTTAAGCTTATGGGGGTAATTACCAGGGTCCGTGAGGCCACCTTTGTGGAGTGGGACCACAGTTGCCGTCACGCCACTCCTTGGGCACGTATCCTGTGGTAAGGCTGAGATTAAACAGCTGCCTTATGTGCGGGTTTAATTCCTCATTTAGCTCGTGTAGCACACAGCCGGGGACACCATCCGGTCCCATTGATGCTGTGTTTTAGCTTTAGAGAGCAGCTTTCACCTGCGCATTTGAGATGTCCGGGAGGCTACACTCGGCTGGGATAGTTATCTCTCCTTTAGGGGAGAGGGGTGAAGTTTGCACTGAACCTGTCTGCCAGTATGTTGGCAATGTCTGTGGGTTCAGTGATTTTTGTATCATTTTGGACTAATTCTGAGCATATCTGTGAGTTTCCACCCAGGTTCCTAACATAGCTGAAAAAGGCCTTATGATTGTCCTTTGAATCCATGGCAATTTTTCTCTCAAAATTGGCCTTAGTTGATTTTATGAGTGCTCGTATTTTTTTACACAGTAAGAATGAAAATCTCTGTGAGGTATTTGCTTTCCACAGGCAAGACAATTATTAATTTTTTCTGACATCGGTTAGAGCAAGAAAAAAGGATACCCAACGGGGTACTTTTCTTTTAGATGACTTCAGGTCTGAAACTTGAAAAAACTAAAATTTCAGGGGGCGGCCGACCGGCACTTGAGAGCTGCTTCTGCTTCAGACACTGCACGGCAAGAAAGACTGATGTGATGGCATCGGCTGCATATTTTATACCCCTGACGACCTGACATCATGGAAGAAGCGACAGCATCCAATGCAGAAATCCCACAACTCTGGTATTCAGGCCGACTGAGGGCTACCTGCAGGCAGGTAACCCAAATGTGATGACTGCAACAGTGAAACACGAAGAACATCAGCAGAGGGCCTAGGAGTCTCCATTTGCAAAAGCTCATAGTTCCTCTTCTGAACATCAGACACTTCAGTACAGTCCCATTCGAAAAATTCTACTTTTCTGGAAACAGCATCATGAAATGAAATCTCCTTAAAAGGAGAGTCAGGACTGTTGCACTCTTCTTCTTCAGAACTATAGTCAAGATGTGAAGGAATATTGAAGGAATAAGTCAGGGACTCCATCAAAATCGGCAGCATCCTCCTCAGAAGAATCCTGTTTCCTAGGCCTCTTAAGAGGGACAGTAGACCAAGGGGGAGCAGGAATAGAATCAGCAGATGAATGGGCATTCAGGCTTGCAAAAAACATCCAGACTTCACCTTTATGCCCTACGCTGTGCGTGGGGAGCATAAGTGTGATGTACAGTGTACTCTTTACAACCAAAAGGCTTTAGTATACTGGCTAGAAGTAGGCTGCCCTCGGCATGAGATCCCCATTATAAATAATACTGCAACAGTGACATGGACGGATGCCATTATACATTATATACTTAGCACTATATGTGATCAAAAAAAAGATAATGTACTCACCATAACGTTCCATCTGTGTTGTCCATTTTCATTCTTCCTCAACTAATGTGTTCAGATCTGATTCTTAGATCAGACTCTGCCATTATATTAGCTCGCTGCCTCCAACAAACTCTCAAGCTTCTTTCCCACATATAACATACCACCCCCAACATTTCTCAGATCTTCAACCAATTCACAGAAAAAAAAAAAAAAAAATGAAGGGCAAACCACACTGGTCATCGAACGAAAACATTGCTTTATTACACCAGTTGGTGACTGAGAGCTTTCACCTGTAAATCTTAGGCTTCATCAGAGTAGCCATAAAAAGACATCACTTCCTTATATATTAAAAATCAGATGACATCACAAGTACTAAATGACTGCTGCCTAAGTTAAAAAAAACAGTAATTAATGCACAAGCAAAGTAAAATTTAAAACATAAATGCCACAGAAGTAAAAAAAAAAAAATCACATTAAACTAATACATACGGGTATGTCCCAAAACGTGAATAGATGCAGTATATGTTGCAACAGTACTGAAGTATGTATATAATCACAGATCTCAGTTTCAATAGGGGGGCAATAGAGATGTTGTCATTAATGCCTGCTAGGATTTTGGCATTTAATCTCAATTACCACTTTGTTTCACACAACTCCAAGGTAATTTTAGTACTGCCCTCTCTTTCATTCTTTTCAACCTTGTCAATAATAAAAAATAAAAAATCTTTTAAAATTGGAACAAACTGCAGAATGATTATATAGTGCACTGCTAACGTTCCTATTCTTGATGTCCCTCACATGCTCAGCAATTCTGTCACTTAATCTGCGTATAGTTTTTCCAATATTAAATGCTGAGCATGTGCTACAGATTCTATGTACACAATGTCTCCTGTAGTATAAGCACCCCGCCAAGGTTTGGTGGTAGCCCTCCACTGCCACATAAGGGCCATCATTAATGTATTTACAGTAGCTGCAACAACCACACTTCCACATTCTAGACCTGTTATGTTGCACTTAGTCTCGTCCCATTCTGCTCTAGAATGTCTTAAGTTCCTACCTCTACTGTACACAATTTTCGGCTTATCACCCAACCTCGGCTTAAGTTCCACATCAAAACTTGTCCCAAGCCGAATTCAAAATAGTTAAAAACTGAGAACAATCCTGGTTGTAATTCAACACCATCACATTGCTACCTACACGGGATGCCGTCATGGCCTTAATAGGTGTAACCTCAGTCCCTAAGATAGGGCAAAAAAACAGTGGATCTTTTTTTATAAATCTCTTTCTTAACCTTAAGCAACATTTTAAGGGGATAAACCCTATTCATAAACATCCTGCTAAGTGCATATATTTCACTACTAAAATAGTTGTCATCACTAATCAACCTAGATAACCTACACACCACATAGACAAAATGGACAATGCAGATGTAATGTTATGGTGAGTACATCACTTTTTTCTCTGATATTGTCAATTTTTATTCATTCCTCAACTAATGGGACAGAGTCCCCAGCTACCTAAAATCCTGGGTGGATTCTGCTGAAGGATATTCTTGAGTACGGTTGAGACAAAGCCTGCTCTTCTCCTCGAGACTAGATCTAGTTTATAAGAATGACAAAAGTATGAGGATTTGACCAAGTTGCAGTATACATCATCCATAGACGCTCTAGACTGGAATACAGCAGAAGTTGCTATAGATCTAGTTGAGTGAGCCTTTAAGGGCTTTGGTAAGTGAAGATTCAATTTGTTAAAGATAAATAAAATATAATTTGTCAACCATCTAGCTAGAGTTATCTTTGTAACTGCTTTGCCCAATTTATTATGTGCAAAGGAAACAAATAGTTGATCTGTCTTTCTAATCTCCTTTGTTCTGTACAGATAGAAACGTAATGAGCATCCTGTAAGTGCAGCATATATTCCCCTTTGTAAAATTTGCAAAGAATAATGGCAAATTAATGGACTGGTAGATGATGGATTCTGACACCACCTTAGGAAGGAAGGAAGCATTGGTACGTAATGCAACCCTATCTTTATGAAAAATTAGATATGGAGACTTAGAAGATAATGCTTGAAGTTCTGAAATTCTTCTAGCAGATGTAACTGCAACTAAAAACATAGCTTTGAAGGTCAAAAATTTAAGATCACATATAGCTGCCTGATCAAAGGGGGAATGAATTACGGCTTGGAGTACCAAATTTAAATCCCATGGTGGCATAGGGTCATTATAAGGGGTCTTAGCAGAAGAGTACCTCTCAAAAAGGCTTTGCACAGTTTAGAGGAAGCCAGTGAAGAATTTCTAAAACCCACATGAAAGTTAAAGTTTGCTACGAGCTGGACTTTAATACTTGATGAATTACCACCTTCATTAAATAAACCCAGTAAAAATTGTAGAACAGACTGAATTGGAGCTGAGAAGGGGTCTATCTGATTTTGCTCTATTCAACAAACAAACCTTTTCCATTTACTTCTGTAGAGTTTCCTAGTAGAAGGTTTATGGGAAGATAAAAGTATGAAATGAGCAGGTGAAGAAAGCATTAGTTGTCTGGCTATTAAAGGAACAGGAGAAACCACACTGTTAGCTTGAGATTTGAGATATCCAGGTAAACCATGCCTGTCGGATGAGACAGGAGGTCTGGAATTGCATCCAGAATCTAAGGTGGCTATATTAGATGAGGCCAAAGGAAGGAAAGCCAAATCTGTCGAGGCCAGTAAGGTGCAATGAGGATGACTTTGGTCTTCAACTGGGCTGCTTTCTGAAGGAATTTGGGAATAAAGAGAGTCAGAGGATAGGCATACAGAAGACCAGGGAGTCAATCGTGGAGTAGAGCATCACTTGGTGATTTCCCTGGTGGGGGTATCAGGGCAAAGAAGCTGCTGCACTTGTTGCTTAGGGGAGATGCAAAAAGATCTCAGCAAGGCTGGCCTCACTGACTGAAAATCACTTTTGTCACTTTGTTGTTGAAAGACCACTTGTAAGATAGTAAGATGAACCTGCTCAGTTTGTTTGCTGTCATGTTGGACTTTCTAAGAACATACATGGCTATTAAAAAGTGGTTGGAAGATATTGCCCATTACCACTCTGAGGGATTCTCGACAAAGGGGATAAGATCTGGTTTCCCCTTGTTTGCTGATGTACCAAACTACTGACATGCTGTCTGTCTGGACTGCAAGTGCCCTGAGAGAAAAAAATATGTGCGTCTTGGAATGCCTGTCTTGCCAAAAGCACTGCTCTCATCTCCAGAACACTGACATGCAAGCTGGCCTCTTGGGGGACCAAGTGCCTTGGACGGTTTTCCCCAGGAACCCCACCCACTCACCCAAATTGGGAAGTGTCCATAGTCACTATGGCCTTGGGCTGAGTAAGGATGACAGGACAACCTTGTAACACCTGCTGCGACTACATCCACCAGCAAAGGTATTGTTGCATACCTGAGTTATTCTCATCGTCACTGACATGGGTTAAGAAAGCACTGACCATTGTGTTGCTAACATCCATTGTAAAATTCTCATGTGGACTCTTGTTAAAGGCACTAAAATTATTGCCGCTGATATTGATCTTGGGGCTTGCAGAATCAAGTGGGCAGAAATTCTGGCACTTAAAATTATTTTTCTGACCTGCATCCTTATTTGCACTCCTGACAGTGTAAGAGAAGCTACCATAGATATTGTGCTGAACACTGCTCCTATGAATTCTTATGTCTGGGCTGACTGTACATGAGACTTGTAATTTATGGTTATTCCAAGATCTGAACAAGTCTGTAGCACCTGACCTCGTTCGTCTTATCAATCGATGTCTGGTCAGGGGGAGTAATGAGCCAGTCATCTAAATATGGAAACACCTGGAATCCTTGCAGTCTCAAGTGAGATGTTCACTGCCACGCACTTGGTGAACAACCTGGGGGCTGTGGTGAGGCCAAAGGGCAGTGCTCTGAACTGACAGTACCTGGCTCCCAGGTGGAAGCCTAAGTACCTTCTGGATCATCTGTTCATCTTTGTGTGACAGCACGCATCCCTGAAGATCTATTGAGCACATCCAGTCGTCCTTTCTCAGAAAGGACAGAATGGGTTGAACTGTGACCATCCAGAACTTTGTGTATATATCATAAATTACTCTCCAGTCCTTGTTTTTTGGCACTAAAAAGAATCTTGATTACGTTCCGGATTCTATTTGGTCTGGTGGGACCTCTTGGATGACTTTTTTCTAATGGCTTTTGGATTTCTAGAGCTGCTGCTTTCCTCCGATTGAAGAGGTAGGGAAAAATATAACTTTGGGAAATAATTCACTGCACCCAAATGTCTTTTGTTTCATTTGGCCAGGCTCTCTGGTGCAGAGATAAGCTACCCCCGACAGCCTCCAGAGTTAGAGGTAGGCAATCGGGCCTCCATTCAGGAGAGCTGAAAGGGTTTTTCGGAAAAAGAATCTCTAGACCCCCAGTTTTGCAGGTCTCCTCTACCACAGGGGTGTCGCCCTTCATTACAGCTCCTCCCTCTGCCTCTGGGGGAAACCATCTCCACTTGTGTCCTGGAAAAGACCCTGTGACTTTCTAAACCACATTTTCAACCTCCACATTGACTCCTGGAAAAGGTCCTTTGAGGGGGTCAAAAAAATGCAAGCCCAATACAGAGAGGGTCTGTAGATGAGTGTGCATATCTCTCCAAGAAACATCCTGAGGGCATGTACTAAGTGCACTGATTTCTGAGTACGTGCAAGGACAGAGTGCCATTTTGTAGTAAGCTGTTGAGATGTAAGCATGTATGTGTGTAAGCTCCTTCTGTTAATTAGTTTGTTTATATTTAGTGATGCAGTTATCCATTGCGATGTGTTTCTATATAATAAAGTACCTTAAATGAACTACCCAGTCTGCTTGTCTTCCATGGATTAGGAGACAAGCGACATGGTGTCAGACGTGGCATGTCTAAAAAGGACATGGTGTCAGAAGCAGCATATCTAATGACAAGAAAGAACTCCAGTTTCTCTACTTTGACTTTGAGAGGAATTCAGCTACAGTTGGAGGTAAATACAGCAGTTGACCATCCTTTGCTGCCTGTATGATTCGCAAACAGGTCAAAAACAAATTTCTAATGTTAAAAATTGCTCAAATTATTTCTTATTCGCAAAATATGAAACAAAACATATTAAAATAAGTTGAAATATCCGATATTGCTAGAATTATTTAAATGAGTACAGAAAATGTTTGAAATAAAGTCCGAATTGCATAAAATGAAAACGAATAAAATAAAGAGAAACAACTGCATTTTTCAAAGCTTTCTTTGTGAATCTGTATTTTTTATTTACTGAGGCTATCCAAGTTATCAGAAGTGTACGAGGTGCTCGCATGTTTCTACAGTGTTACAGTAAAGTTATTTTACAAACGTGGGAATTTCAGAGCATATTTCGCAAAGTACAGTGTTTCGAATAGTTTATGTGCATTTGTGTGTTACTGCAAGCTGCAGAGGGGCAATTTGTTCATACATACATAATTACAAGGGCCATATTTTCAATGTGTCTATGCATACTTTGTTAGCATGGCTGAAGGATTAAAAAAAAAAAACAGTCCACTAGTATTTGATAATAATACTGCTGAGAACTGGAGAATGTTTGAGCAAGAGTATGACATTTTCATACAGGCTGTATTTTCTGATGAAGAGGACCATACAAAGGCATTTATTCTACTTAATTTAGCTGGGTCAGAAGCCACTGAAAAGGAACATTCATTTGTGTATGCAACTGCAATCTTTGCTGGAGAGGGGGAAAACTGTCATACTGTTGTACAGGGTGAGCAAAGAAAGGACCCTGAGTGCTTAAAACAAATTTAGACAAATGTGTAACCCCCCCCCCCAGACCAACATTATAATGGACAGGCACTTGTTTTACACTAGGGATCAAAAGCTAGGTGAAACGTTTGCTGCATATACAACTGTCTTGAGAAATAAAGCTAAAATGTGCAGATTTGGTGACTTAAGGGATGAGTTGATAAAGGACAGACTTGTGTGTGGTATTAGAAATGAGGCTGTGAGAAAGATTTTGCTTTTTAATAGTGATTTAACTTTGAATAAAGCCACTGAGATTTGTCAGGTATATGAGCTTACAGAAAAGCACACAAATATGCTTACAAATGAAAAGTGCATGTTTCCAGTAACT
The DNA here is from genome assembly GCF_019279795.1 of Protopterus annectens. Taxonomy (NCBI): domain Eukaryota; kingdom Metazoa; phylum Chordata; order Ceratodontiformes; family Protopteridae; genus Protopterus; species Protopterus annectens. The sequence continues at coordinate 533,100,233 of NC_056741.1, forward strand.
TCTAAGCCTCAAGTTGACAGTATGCAGCATGTGGCTAAAAGAAACAGGCCCAATCACATGGCAGCTGTAGCCCCTGCCACACTCGCAGGTAAACCCCAGAGCTTTTTAACAAGTTCCAGAAACCACACAGTCTCAGTGAAGCCTAAGAGTGAGTCAACAAATCCAAAGCATAGGCCTCAACCTCATTTCATTAAGTGTCATAATTGTGATAGAAATCTTGAATCTAAGAGAGAGAAATGCTTAGCTTTTGGTCAATGATGCCACAAATGTAATAAATGGAATAAATTCAAAAGATTCTGTAAATCAAAAGAATGTGTGCACTCTTTTACTAAAAGGGTACATTTTAAGAAACAAGATGATCAGTTAGAAAGCCACAACTCAGTGTCTCATTCTTTTTATGTTGATGGTGTGTTGGTGCTCAGTGAAACAATCAATGCAGTTGATTTATGGGCCAAGAATGAAGTATTTTGTACTGTTCAGACAAATCGCAAACCTGTATAGCTCAAAACTGATACTGGCTCAAAGGCAATGTTATGTCTGCAGAAACATTTGCTAGAGTATGTGCTGGTGAAAGGCTTGATTTGACAAAGTGTGCGAAGCTTGTTGCTTATGGTAGCGAAGAGAATCAGACCGAAGGCTCAGTAATGCTTTCATGTTACTCTTCTGGAAGAAGCTGAATTATTTTATGTTGTCAAGAGGTACGTCAGCCATTATTAGGCCTCAGACACTCTGAAAATGGGACTGTTTTCATTTAACAAGGAAGTTCACCAAGTTAGCTTAAAAGACCACTACTTTAACTTTACCAAGTCTATTTTTAATGCCTATGCTGATGTCTTCGAAGACAAACTAGATAGGCTTCCAGTTGTGTAGCCAAGAAGTTAGACCCAGATGTTAGTGCAGTTGTCATGCCAGCCAGAAAAGTTCCAACAGCTATGCAAACTAGAGTCAAAGCTGAGTTACACAAAATGGTGCAAGAAGGTGTAATTTGTCCAGTTAGTGAACCAACAGAGTGGTGGTAGCTCATAAGAAAAGCTCAGATGACATCAGAATATATACTGACCCATGAGATTTGAACAAGGTACTAAAGAGACCTCATCATCCAATGCGCACAAAGGAGTTGCAGCTCTCATGCCAAATGCCACTATTTTTTTGTCAGATGCAAAGAGTTCATGTTGGCAAATTTTGCTCGACGAGAAATCTTCGTTGCTCACTACTTTCAGCACTCCATTTGGAAGGTACAGATTTCTGAGAATGCCACTTGGAATTAACTCTGCAAGTAAAGTCTTTCAACGTGCAATTGGGCAAACATTTTCTGGGTACCCTTGTGGTAGTAATTTAGTCATACTAGTAGAAGGTAATGGTGAAGCAGTGCATGACAGAAACCTCAAAAATGTTCTGGAAAGGGCACGTCAAGTGAAACTTAACCTGAATCCACAGAAATGCAAATTCAGGCTATGTGAAGTTATGTACGTTGATTATTTATTCACCAGTTCAGGCTTACAACCAGACCTTTCTAAGCAAACAACCATTCTCGAGATGCCAGCCACAGATGATGTTCAAGCCTTGCAAGGTTTTCTTGGCTTGGTTAACTACCTAGGCAAGTTCATTCCAGACTTGAGTCAAACATCTGCACTACCCAGAGAGCTAACATGTAAAGATGCATCTTGGTCTTGGTTAGAGTACCTACTCTCAGATACTATGACATCCACAAATCAGTTACTCTTTCATGTGATGCTTCGAAATTTGGTCTTGGTGCAGTCATTTTACAAGAGCTTCACCAGCTGCTTACACATCCAGAACTTTTACCCAAACTGAAATGCAGTATGCTCAGATAAAGAGCTTTTGGCTATTGTGTTTGCATGTTCCAAGTTCCATGACTATGTGCACGGTAAACCTATCCAGATCAAAACAGATCACCAACCTCTAGTCACTATTTTGAGAAAGTCTATGCATACAGTTCCAGCCAGACTGCAACACATGATGCTGAGATTGCAAAAGTACCATTTCAATTTTGCCTACAAGAAAGGAAAACAACTTTATCTTGTGGACATGTTATCCAGATCACCCAGAAGTACCACTGTACAGCATGAAAATCAAACCTCTAATTCGGTCAATGATTCTGAAGTCATGGAGGTAAGAAATCCTTCTTCCACATGTATTGAAGAGCTCAGAGATCATACAGCAACAGATCCAGTTTAACAGAAGCTCAACCACTTCCTCAAAGAAGGATGGCCATCAGAGCAATCTAGTTTACTTCCAGAAGTGCAACCTTATTTTCCATACAGAGATGAGATTTTGTCTGACAATGGTTTCGACATGAAAAGTCTTAAAAGTTATTCTTCCAAAGTCTCTGCAACAAGAGTACATTACTATCTTACACAGAGGTCACCCAGGATCAGACTCTACCAAAAGGGTGAGAGGACTAGCATTTTGGCCTTTTATGTCACAAGATATTGAGAGAATACTTTCATCTTGTTCTGTGTGTAATAGCCACATCAACAGAAAGAACCACTTCACCTGAACCAGATTCCTGAACTACCTTGGTCGACAGTAGCCACTGACTTTTTCGAGTGGAATGGTCAACATTACTTGGTGTTAGTAGACTTTTACTTCAATTGGTTCGAGACTGACCTACTTCCCAATCTTGCATCTAATACTGTCATTACTAAGATGAAGTGTCATTTTGCAGTCCATGGTAGCCCACACAAAGTTTTTTCTGACAATGGCATACAGCTTACAAGTCAACAATTCAAAAGATTTATGGAAGAGTGGGACTTTACTCATGTCACAAATAGCCCAGAGTATCCTCAGTCAATAGGTTTGGCAGAACGTGCAGTGCAAAGCAGTTACTAGAGAAGTCAAAATAAGACAATAGTGATGTTTTCCTAAATCTCTTGAATCTCAAAAACATTCTGCATGATAAACATCTTGGTTCACCTGCTCAGACTTCTGTCGAGACAAACCAGAAAGTACAGTTGTGTACACTTACCATAAATGTAGATGTTCGAGTGTTTCACTGTTGCAGTCATCACCTGTGGGTTATCCCTGTTGTGGTATCCCTCGGCAGGCCTGAATATCAGAGTCAATGTTTATCTGCATTGGCTGCTGTCGCTTGAAGACTGACGTCAGTGCTATAAAGCAAAGCAGCCGACGCCATTACATCAGATTTTCTTGCCCTAACCAGTCAGAAGCCCAAATAATGTGGTAAAGTGGTCCTGGTGGCTAAAAGCCACCTTGAGAGACTATGTCTCCCTAAAGAAAGAAGATATAAGGGGGAAGGGGGGGATCCAGGACTGCAACAGTGAATACACTCAAACATCTACATTTATGGTAAGTGTACACAATTGTACTATATTATTCATGTTTCACTGTTGCAGTCATCACCTGTGGGAGGATTCCCAAAGCTCAGAAGATGGGTGGTAGGATTAGTAAGAGACCTAGGCCTGGGTCAGCATGCCCTGCAGAACTGTAGAGGCAAACCCTGCCCTAGCCTTAGAAAATAGAGGTAGGTGGTAATGCTTGGTAAAGGTATGGAGAGAAGTCCAGGTGGCAGCTTCCAGGATGTCCCTGGTGGGAACTCCTTTGAGGAATGCTGTGGCAGTGGAGGCTGCCCTAGTGGAATGGGTTCGAATAAATGTAGGGGCGGGTTTACCATGTAATCTATAGCAGAAATGGATACAGTGTGATATCCACTTAGAAATAGTTTGCTTAGAAATGGGCTTCCCCTCTGCCCCTGGGGCAAAGCCGACAAGCAGTTGGTCTGTTTTCCTGAAGGATTTAGTATGGTCAAGACAGTATCTGAGCTGTCTGTGCATATCTGGTGAGTGCAAAATTCTTTCCTCCTTAAGTTTGTGGGTTAGGAAACATGGTGGGTAGATGTATGGCCCGGTTGAAAGTCACATTAGATACCCCCTTGGGCATAAAGGAGGGATTAGTCCTCAGGGAAACCCTGTCTGCATGGAATATTATGAAGGACACAATGGCCATCATTGCCTGAAGTTCTGAGACCCTTCTGGCTGAGGTGATGGCTAGGAGAAAGGCAGTTTTCCAGGAGAGGAATCTTAGTTCTGCTAAAGCAGCAGGTTCGAAGGGTGTTAAGGTTAGTTTTTCCAAAACATAATTCAGGTCCCAGGCTGGCATGGGTGGGCTTCTGGGAGGTCTGATATTAGAAGCCCCTCTGAGGAATTGTTTAATCAAGGGATGGGAGAACAGGGGCTGATCTGTGTCAAAATGAGCTAAATTGGCTGAGGCGTGGAATCTGATAAAAGACAAGGAGAAGCCACTATTCAGTAGCTCTGCTAGGTAGTCCAGGATAAGAGGGATGGAAGGTTGTGAGGTATTGCCACATCTGGACTGGCTCCAGGAGCAGAATCATTTCCATTTTCCTGTGTAAAATTTTCTGGTGATGGGCCTTCTGGTCTCTGTGATAATGTCTAGGACTTGTTTGCTTAACTGGGGCCCCTTGTTTCCATTTAGAGAATTACCCATGCTGAAAGTTTGAGAGTCTGCAAGTCTGGGTGCAGCACCCCCTCCCCCCACCTGAGTCGAGAGGTCTGAGATCAGATTAGGGGAGCTGCTGGGAGGCTGTAATGTCAGGATGCACAGTAAGGGGCCTGGGCTAATCTGCAGCAATGAGGATAGCATTTGGTCTCTTCTCCCTTATTTTGATCAGTACCTTGGGAATAAGAGGCAGAGGAGGGAATGCATACACAAAGAGGGTGTTCCAGCTGAAGGTCAAGGCATCCACCTTCCATGCTAGGTGGTGATACTCCCTGGTGCAGAATTTATTCAGCTGATGGTTGAGATGCAAAGCAAAGAGGTCCACCTCCACAGTCCCCCACTCCAGAGTGATTTGTAAACAGATTTTTCTGTGGAGCTGCCATTCGTGGGGGGGGGGTCCAGTATGTTTCTGCTTAAGTGGTCTGCCAGGATGTTGTTGATCCCTGGTAGGTATTGGGCGATAAGGTGTAATCCCATGGAAGAGGATGTCAGCCAGAGGTTCATGGCTAGCCTGCACAGAGGGTAAGACTGGGTCCCTCCCTGTTTGTTGATATACCACATTACTGTGGTGTTGCCTGTTTTGATAAGGAGAACTCCTGGCTTGAGATGGGGCTTGAAGGATGTCAGAGCCTTTTGTACTGCCAACATTCCCTTCTGGCTGATGTGTAAGGGACGTTGCTGGGCATCCCAGTGACCTTGGGTGCACCTGCCTTCTAGGTGAGTGCCCCAAGCAACGTCTGAGGCGTAGGTGGTAATGGTTTGCCCAGTTGGGCGAAGGGTGAAGGAAAGACCCTTGGTCTTGGCACAGGCCCCTGCCCACCAGAGAAACTTGGTCCTTATACAGGGGATCAGAGGGAGAGAGGTCTCTAGAGTCTGAGAGTGCTGACACCAAAGGTTCTTTAGATAGCACTGAAGATTTCTCATGTGAAGCCTAGCCAGAGGAATTAGAAGGATGCAAGATGCCATGTACCTCAAGGCATGCAGGAACTTCCCTGCCAGGAGGTGACTTCTGGAAGTCAGCTGGGTAAAGTAAAGAGGCAGGAAGCTCTGGTTTTCTAGGGATAAGAAGGCCATTTGGGATGCTGTGTCCAGCAGTGCTCCCAAAAAATTATCTTTTTGGAGGGTGTTTGCTTTGATTTCTCCTCATTGGTGGTGTACCCTAAGGAGGTCAGGAGGGTTTTGACAAAGAGGAGGTCTTTGAGTAGCTTTTCTTTGCACTCTGCCTGAATGAGAAAGTTGTCCAGATAAGGGTAAATCTGTACATTTTCCTGCCTCCAAAAGGCTATGGCCGAGGCTAAGCATTTGGTGAATACCCAGGGAGCAGTAGATAGGCCAAAGGGTAGCACAGAGAACAGAAAGTGTTGTGAGCCTGCTCTGAAGTGAAGGAATTTCCTGCAGGATTCTCTTATGGGGATGTGGAGGTAGGCATCTTTTAGATCTACGGTAACTAACCAGACAATTTTTGTCAGCATAGGCAGCAACTGCTGCAAAGATAGCATTTTGAATTTGGAGACCACCAGGGAAGTGTTCAGAATGGATAGATCCAGGATGGGACACCAGGTGCCCTCTTTTCTGGGAACAAGGAATAGTCTGGAATAAAAGCCTTTGCCTTTTTGATCTGAGGAGACAGGTTCTACTGCCCCTTGGGATATGGGAGTTTGGATTTGTTTCAATGCCTCTGCCCGAAGTCTGGGTACCCTCTTGGAATTGGGGGGTCGTTGAAGAATAATTTGTATCCCTGACAAATGATCTTTAAGACCCATTGCTCCTTTGTTACAGAAAACCACTTTTCTTTGCAGAGTGAGAACCTTCCTCCTAATTTTTCATGACAGAAAGAGGGCAGAAGGGGGAGAGGGAGTCCTTGAGAGTTTATGCCATAGAGGGAGGGCCTAGAACTCCCTGTCTTTGGAGTGGAAGTGGTCCACTGTTTGGTTCTCTGCTGCCCCTTGGAAAGGAGCTTGGGGGGGGGGTTTCCCCTGCAGGGCTTACCTTGCCCCTGTCTGCTAGGTGCAGGAAAGGACGAGTGTTTTGAAGGAAAATTCCTGATGAACCTAGGAGGTTGTACCTAAAAGAAATATTTTACTGTTTGCATAGATTTTGCTTTGTCTTCCACCTTTTTAAGCACCTCTTCTGCTTTTACTCCAAACAAGCGGTCCTTATCCAAGGGTGCATCAATTAATTTCGATCTGACATGATCAGGGAGAGTGTTGTTCCTTCAACAATGCATGTCTCCTAATGACAGATCCTGACACTACTGCCCTGCTTGAGGCTTCTAAGGCATCATATCCACAGTGTAATGAGTGTTTGGCCACTTGACAAGTAGAGTGCAGTAAATCTGCTAACGGTTTTGAATTGGCACTGTCAGGAAAGGTTGAAATCTTTTGCTTTAATAGTTCCAAAATGTGTTGTTGATATTTTAACATGTGGAACTGACAGTTGAGTGCTCGGATAGCTAAGGTTACAGAGGTGTATACTTTTTTTACCCCATCTGCCCAGAGCTCTAGAATCATTGTCAGAAGGAATGGGATTCTTTGTAGAACTAGCCTTAGCTCCTTTTTGTCCTTGTGTAATGACTTCTGGGTCTGCAGCAGGATTTCTGTACAGGTGTTTGTGAGAATCTGGTACTCTGTAATACCAGTCAGGTTTACTGGGAGCAGGTGGGAGGGCGTCAGGAGCTAAGCTGGATTCATGGAAAACATCATCCACCACCTCTAAGGCAGGGGGGATGGTCACAGGTCTGTGCTGGGGCAGATCTAAAAACTCTCTTAGTCTTTCCTTAGTCTGAGGGAAGTCCTGGGATTCTGAGTGGAAATGTTCCCTGAGGGTGTGAAGGATTTACCAAAGGAAAGATCTTCTGGTGGGGAGGCAGAAGGAATGGATTCCTCTGCATCTGAATCCTCATAAGCAGTCAGAGGTTGTTGTTCCTCTTCAAATTCTGAATAATCAGACTCCTCAGAATCCTGTTCAGTCAGTATTTCAGGAGAAGAGTCTTTTCCTTTTAGAAGTTGTGGCCTGACTACCCCTCAAAAGGGAGATAAGATTCTCCACCATTTTAAGCATTTGAGCTTGGGGTGGTGGAATAGGAGAAATATGGTGGCTAGAGAGGCCTAAGAATATCTATCCGTCTGAGGACAACGGTAATCAGATGAGAAGACGATTCTGTAGTGCGAGAAGCCTCCTAAGAAGCTGGTTGCTTGCGTCGTGGCTCCGGACCCAAACGAGGAAGAAACAACCAAAGGCTTGGAAAACGAAGAAGATTTCCGTGGCATACCGGACTCCGAAAGGGTCTCGGTAGAGGCCTGTGAAAGCATCAGATTGGTCATCAGGGGCTGCTCAAAAGTGCCTCACTGAATTCCGGAGAACTGACGACCTGTTTAGCAGTAGAGTCATTGGAAGGCTTAGCCTTGTGTGGTCTGTTTCTATCCTTACATTTTTCGGAATGTCTAAGGATTGTTGGCTGACCGACACCATTTTGGAATGTGAAGACGGAAGACGAAAATACCCGTGTACAATAAGAGCTCTACAATAAATAATTATCGCGTTAAAAAGGGCACAAAACTGGCAGTGGGGGACGTCATGGTCTGGGCCTAAACAAGTGATGCAGTAAGAATGGAAGTCTCAGTGTGGGATTTGCTTTCCACAGGCGAGACAATTGTTAACTTTTTCGAACATCGGTCAGTGCAAGAAAAAAGATCCCCAACGGGGTACTTCGCGTTAGATGTTTCAACTGTAATTCGAAACTCTGGTAGCAACTGACTGACACACTTGTAAACTGCTTCTGCTATGGGCTCCACGGCAAGAAAGACTGATGTAATGGCACTGGCTGCCTTGCTTTACAGCACTGACATCCTGACGTCAGTCTGCAAGCGACAGCAGCCGACGCAGAAAAACACTGACTCTGGTATTCGGGCCGGCTGAGGGCTACCACAGCAGAGATAACACACAGGTGATGACTGCAACAGTGAAACACGAAGAACATCCACATTACCCATCAGTAATCAATTGTTGGTTTCATGTGTGAAGAACAACAGGTCAGTGAAAGCCAATCTGTTCAAGAAGCGCCTAATCCAGAAGTTCTACTGCGATAAGACCAGCAAACTGCTCAATCCATTACGAGAGGGAGAAGTGGTAAGGATGCAAATGTCGAAAGGTTATGATCAGACTGGAGTTGTGAAGAACATCTGCCCAGAGCCAAGACTGTACACTGTGGAATCATAAGGAGCAGAATTTCAGGCGGAATCGGATGCATTTGATACCGGTGTCCAAACCTGTACCACAGCATATAGCCTGTGAGAAAGTCTGTATCTCAGAGTGAGTTGTCTAGTGTTCCAGTTCCTAAGAAAGTTAAAGAAGCTATTTCTGTTCCTGTGATGAATCCTGAGGCAAGCTGTTCACTGAAACTTGTCCCTGTTGCTAAGTCCAATCCTGATGGTTATGTCTCATGATCTGGTTGAATCTCCACACAAAGTTCTAGATATACACTGACTTGGACATAAACAATATGAACAACCTGAGCATTTTCTGATTGTCTATACTGATGCATGCCTAACTGCAATCTTATTTTGATAAAAGGGCAATCCTTTCTTTAAGAGGGAGGATGTAGATCAGTGTGCATATCTCTTTAAGAAACCTCCTGTGGGCATATACTAAGTGTACTGATTACTGACCACATGCAGGGACATTTTGTAGTAACGTGTTGAGATGCAAGCATGTCTGTGCATAAGCTCTATCTGTTAATCAGTTTGTTTATATTTAGTGATGCAGTTTATCCATCCTGATGTGTTTCTATATAACAAAGCAACTACCCCGCCTGCTTGTCTTCCATGGATTAGGGAACGAGCGTCGGGGTCCTTCCATCTTTCTCACACCTACAGAGTGTGTCCCTCACTGTGGGACCAAACACAGAAGAGCTGTCAAAGGGAGCTTTCACGAATGAGGACATGAAGGGCTTTGAAAAATCACACAGGTGCATGTAGGTTTGCCTCCTGATGGAAATACCCGAGCCCATGGCTCTTGAGATGCCTTCTGCAGCATGCGAGATAAGCCTCATGGAAAAGTAAGATATTGCTTCTAGGGTAGCCAACTGATAGACTACTGAAGGTTGAGCCTCAACAGTTTTGGTTCCAGAAAGTGAATTCAATAGCCCTTTAATCAAATGTCTTTGAAGCTTCGTAAAATGTGCCAAATAAGTTCAGCAATCTGAGTGGAAAAGTTGTTGAAGTATAAACGTACTTCCCAAATCTGTCAATCGCCCTAGACTCTCTCTTAGGAGGATGGACAGTGGAACTCTATCCCGCCAGTTCCTTTTTTTGTAGCTGCCACCATGACCATGGCATCTGATGGCAGCTCTTTACCCCAAAATATCTTGCCTACTGGTGGATCCAGAATCTAGTCTGGTCTCTTGGGGATTGGCCGAACTGTATCAGATTCCTTCCATGACTGCCTACAGATCAAACCAATGACCTCATCGGCAGGTGGAGCAACTCAGGAGGTAGATGGGCCCAGTCCTAAAGGCTTCCAGAAATACCGATTCCTTTGGAGAAGGGTCTTGGGAAGACCAGCCACCCTTCTGGTTAAGCATCTCAAGAAAGTCTCCAAATGAGATTGCAGAAACCCCTCTCCATTATCGAAATCAGTATCCACAGTGACATACTCTTGAGAAGAGTCCAAGTGCCTACTTTGGACTTTCTCTTCCAAGGGACTTCCTTGGTGGGCTGGTCTGGTGAAGTATCAGAAGAGATTAGGATACCCTGCTGGGTAGTTTGGAAGCTTTGAGACGGCTGTCCTTGTGGGGTAGAATGTTGAGGATCACTGTGCAAAGACATCTGAGAAGTTGAGGGTGGATCCGAGGGGGTAGGACCCATATGACCTGCCTGAGCAGAGAACACTCTCTTCACAACCTCAAAGGCAGATCGCTCTGAGGAGAAGAAAGACAACGGAGGCGGAAAATTGAGTTCCTGGCTCTTCATCTCCCTAAGAACAATCCAACTGAGGCAGAAATTGAAGCCAAGCTGTCCAGTGCACAGTGGCTCTGAGAGGAAGAGACAGCTCCAAAAACCTTGGGAGTCATCTCCAAACTCTCAGATCAGACAGGGATGCTTTGGCTCTGAGAGTTATCCTGCTCCGAGGAAGTCAGAGCCGGTGCACTCAGAACAGTATTCAGATCCAAAGACAGTGCTTTCTTCAGATCCAAACCAGATGGACCCAGAATGCAATGATCCAAAGACTCTAAAACAAAAGGTTGGGTTAGAGAAAGAGCTGTAATGGGTGTAGCAATAGATGATCAGACTTCCAGACCCAAAGCGGTAGGAACTGTGAGAAAGTACAGTTGTGTACACTTACCTTAAATGTAGATGTTCGAGTGTAGTCATTGTTGCAGTCATCACATTTGGGTTATCCCTGCCAGGGTAGGCCTCTGCCGGCCCGAATACCAGAGGCTTAGTATTTCTGCGTCAGTTACTGTCGCTTCAGGACTGACGTCAGGCCGTCGGTAGTATAAAGTAAGGCAGCCGCTGCCTTGCCCTAACCTGTCAGGAGCCCCCAAGTAGGAGCCAGGTTCTGGTGGAAGAACCCCACCAGTAGAAAGCAAATACCAATATGTCCTTTGTAAGGAAAGAGAAGGGAAAAAAAAGAGGATGGAGGGAGGGAAACCAGGACTGCAACAGTGAAAACACTCGAGCATCTACATTTACGGTAAGTGCACACAACTGTACTATGTTCTTCGTGTTTCACTGTTGCAGTCATCACATTTGGGTTGATTCCCAAAGCTGAGGAAATGGGTGGAGGCAGTCAAGGAAACTAGGGGCTGGCTAGGATGCTCTGCAAGACTGCAGAGGCAAACCCTGCCCTGGATTTGGAGAAGAGAGGCAGGTGGTAATGTTTGGTAAAAGTCTGAACAGATGAACAGGTGGCAGCCTCTAGGATGTCCCTAGTGGGGACTTCTCGGAGGAAAGCTGCAGAGGTGGATGCTGCTATGGTGGAGAGTCCTGACCCCCTTGGGGGGAAGCTTTCCATGTTGTTTGTAGCAGAAATGGATGAAGTGTGCTATCCATTTGGAAATGGTTGCAGTGTGCTATCCATTTGGAAATGGTTTGTTTGGAGATGGCTTTGCCTTCTGCCCCTGTAGCAGAGCTAACCAGCAATTGATCAGACTTTCTGAAGGATTTTAGTCCTGTCATGATAGAATCTGAGCTGTCTGCGCACATCTAGAGAGTTCAGGACCCATTTCCCCCTTGTTCTGGGGATTAGGAAAAAAAAGGTGAGCAAATGAATTGATTGGTTGCTAGCCACACTGGACACCACCTTGGGCATGAAGGATGGGTTAGTCCTGAGGGATACCCTGTCAGCATGGAAGATGATGAAGGGTTCCACAGCTACGAGTGCTTGCAGCTCGGAGACTCTTCTGGCTGAAGTGATGGCCAGCAGGAAAGCTGTCTTCCAAGAGAGAAATCTTAGCTCTGCAGAAGAAGCTGGTTCGAAGGGCGGCAGGGTGAGCTTTTCCAACACAAAGTTAAGGTCCCAAGTTGGGGTTGGTGCTCTTCTGGGTGGCCTCAAGTTTCTAGCCCCTCTTAGGAACTGTTTGCTCAAGGTGTGTGAGAAAAGGGGCTGCTCAGTGGGAAAATGAGCAGAGACAGCAGAACCATGAATTTTAACAGAGGAAAAAGAGAGGCCACTGTGTAGGAGGTCAGCTAAGTAATCCAGGATGAGAGGGAGGGAGGGCTGTGCCATATTGGCTCTCTTAGCCTGAATCCAAGTGCAAAACCTTTTCCATTTGTCAGCATAAGACTTTCTATTGCTAGGGTGTCTGGCCTCGCGTATAACATCTAGAACCTGCTTACTGAGGTTGGCAGATTGATCAGGGGTTAGGGAATAAGCCAAGCTGCCAAACTGAGTGTCTGCAATTGGGGAAGCATGAATTCCCCTTCCCTCTGGGTCAGGAGGTTTGAAATCTGATGAAGATGCCATGGTGGCAGTGGGGACAGGCTGAGCAGCAAGGGGTACCAGTGCTGGCGAGGCCAGTCTGGAGCTATAAGAATTGTCCTTGGTTTTTCCTCCTTTATTTTGAGCAGTACCCTGGGGATGAGAGGTAGTAGAGGAAAGGCATAGACTGAGAGACTGACCCAGGGGAAGGACAGGGCATCCACTTTCCAAGCCATGCAGTGATGCTCCCTGGTGCAGTATTTGCGGAGCTGACGGTTGGTGTGGGAGGCAAAGAGGTCAACCTTCAGGGTGCCCCATTTCTGAGTTATTAGGGTGACGGTTCTTCTGTTGAGCTGCCACTTATGTGGATCCAGAAAATTTCTGCTTAACTGGTCTGCCAGAGAGTTTACAGAACCTGGCAGGAATTGTGCTAACAGGTGGAGTTGCACTGCAGAGGCTGTGTGCCAAATGATCATGGCCAGCCTGCATAGATGGTAGGAGTGAGTCTCTCCCTGCTTGTTGATATACCACATTACAACGGTGTTGTCTGTTTTTATCAGGAGAGCCCCTGGGGAGAGAAGGAGCTTGAAGGCTATCAAGGCATACTGGACAGCCATCATCTCTTTTTGGCTGATGTGCAGAGGGGGTTTGCTATGGGCTTCATTGGCCCTGTATTCACCTGCCATCCAGGTGTGCACCCCAGGCATAGTCTGATGCATCTGTGGTAAGGGTCTGGGTGGTGAGGGAGTGAGAAAGGTAGCCCCTTGTGGTAGAATGCTGTTGCCCACCAAAGAAAATCTTTTCTGAGACAAGGAATTACAGGTATAAGAGTCTCCAGGTCTTGAGAGTGTTGACACCAAAGGCTTTTTAGGTATCATTGAAGTTTCTTCATATGCACTCTGGCATGTGGAATGAGTAGTATACAAGATGCCATGAACCCCATAGCTTGCAGGATCTTCCTTGCATACAGTTGGGGTCTGGTGGCTAGGTGAGAGAAGTAGGCTGTCAGGAAATTTTCCTTTTCTAGTGTAATGAATGCCATCTGGGATGCTGTGTCCAGGCTTGCCTCCAGGAATATAATCCTTTGGGTAGGTACTTGTTTGGATTTCTTTTCATTGATTGTGTACCCTAAGGAGATTAGTTGGGACTTTACAAAGGCCAGGTGCTTGAGCAGCTTTTCCTGGCTGTCTGCCTGAATTAGGCAGTCATCTAAGTATGGGTAAATCTGGATATTCCTTTCTCTGCAAAAGGCAATGGCTGGAGCCAGACATTTTGTGAAAACTTTTGAAGCAGTAGATAAGTCAAAGGGAAGCACAGAGAACTGAAAGTGCTGAGATCCTGCCCTGAAACAGAGATATTTCCTGCATGATTCCCTCATAGGAATATGGAGGTAGGCCTCTTTTAAACCTAAGGTGGCTAGCCAAGCATCCTTGGACAGCATGGGTTGCAGCTGCTGGATGGTGAGCATTTTGAATTTTGGGATCACCAGGAAAGTGTTTAGAATGGATACATCGAGGATGGGGTGCCAGGTGCCCTCTTTTCTGGGTACCAGAAAATGTCTGGAGTAGAAACCTTGGCCTCTCCGTTCTGCAGGAACATGCTCTACTGCCCTCAAAGAGGGAAAGGAAAGGCCTTGCTTTTGTGCCTCTGCCCACTTGTTTGGAGGTAGATCTGGGAACCTTTTTGGGGTAAGAAGGGCGTGGAAAGAAAATTTGTATCCCTGGGACACTATGTTGAGAACCCAGCGGTCGTTGGTAATGGTGCCCCAGGTGCTTGTGGGAAAGGAGAGTTTTCCTTCTAGGGGTAAGTGAAGGTGGGCAAAGGGAGGGGGTGGGGGAGATGAGTCATTGTGAGTTCTTACCATACGGGGTGGCTTAGAACTCCCTGGTTTTGAAGTGGAGGTAGTCCACTGCTTAGATCTCTGCATTCCCTGTGGCTGCTGTCTGGAGGGTCCGTTTCCACAGGACCTGGGCTGGAATGGCTTAGCGGGAGCAGGAAAGGAGCAGTGCTTGGTGGGACAATGCCTGCTGAACTTGGGTGGCTGGACCTGTAAGAAATCCTTAACTGTCTGCATAGATTTGGCTTTTTCTTCAACCTTTTTTAAGATCTCTTCTGCCTTGGTGCCAAATAAGTTGTATTTGTGCAAGGGGGCATCCAACAATTTAGATTTGACATGGTTTGGCAAGGGCTGTTCCTTAAGCCATGAATGCCTTCTAATGACAGATCTGGTGACTGCTGCCCTGCAAGAAGCTTCTAGGGCATTAAAACTACAGTGCAGGGTGTATTTAGCTACTTGACTTGCAGAATGTATTAACTCTTGTAACTCTCTAGATTCTGCACAAGCAGGAAAGGAAGACATTTTTTTGTTTGAGGAGTTCCAGGGTATGTTGCTGAAATTTTAGCACATGGAACTGACAATTTAGTGCCCTGATAGCAAGAGTAGCTGAGGTGTATACTTTTTTGCCCCATCTGTCTAGTGCTTGGGAATCCCTATCTGAGGGGGTGGGATTATTAGCATAGGTTGCTTTAATCTCTTTAGGCCCTTGAGAAATTACCTCAGGGTCAGCAGCATGAGTTTTAAAAAGAAATGTGTGCGAGTCAGGGGCTCTATAGTACCTGCCTGGTTTTCTGGGTGCAGGAGGGAGGGTGACATGAGTTAAGCTGGATTCCAAGAAAACATCCTCCACAACATCTACGACTGGGGGGGATGGCCAAGGGTCTGTGCTGTGGAAGATCTAAGAATTCCCTGAGTCTCTTTTTAGACTGAGGGTAGTCCTGACTCTCCCAATGGAAATGCTCCCTTAAGGTATGAAGGGTTTCCCCAAAGGAAAAATCCTTTGTGGGAGAAGCAGAAGCGGTGGAATCCTCTGCATCAGAATCCTCATAAGTAGAGAAGGGTTGCAAGTCTTCATATTCAGATGCATCAGTCATCTGACTCTTGTTCAAAAAAAAACTACAGGGGACATATCTCTTTTCCTTTTGGAGGGGGTAGCTTGGCTTCCCCTGATCAGCATGATAAGGTCTTTCGCCATTTTAAGCATTTGAGACTGAGGCAAGGAAGCAGGTGCCTCAGATTGGGTCGTCAGTTTCTTGGGTGTGGTTCATACCCTGGGCCTAAGAAAAATAGAAGTTATGTTCTTACCATAACGTTCCATGTTAGTTGTCTTCTTCTCGCCTTCTTCTTGCTGGATGGGTTCTAAAAGCTCGAGAGTTGGTTCCACCGGCTCGAGGCTCCCCTTATATCCCACAATGCTAGGCGAGAGTTACCTCAGATCTCGTTTGTAAGCTAACCCCAGCTTATAACAGTAACAGTATAAATGTAAAACAGAATCCACCTCTAACAACAGGAAGAAAGAAGGGTGACCTACATCCTGAAACAAGAAATATGCATAATAGCATATGACTAAGAAAGAGGTGGTAGAAAGAGAGGTCACGATCACAACTCCTCTAGGTCTGTCCAGGCCAGGGGAAGGAGGGTGGGAAGAAGAAGGCGAGAAGAAGACAACTAACATGGAACGTTATGGTAAGAACATAACTTCTATATGTTAAGTTGTCTATCTCGCCTTCATTCTTGCTGGATGGGACCGCATCCCTAGCACCTTGTCCCGGGTGGCCTAACGGAACAGACTCCTGAGAACAGTGGAACCAAAATTAGCTCTATGCCTAGAAGCTAAATCCAACTTATAATGGGAAATAAAAGTGTGAGGAGTAGCCCACGCTGCACAAATGGTGTCAATAGGCAGTCTGTCTTGAAGGCTAAAGAAGTAGCCAAAGCTCTGGTGGAATGGGCTTTAGGTTTATTAGGCAGTTTTGGTGTCTAATCTCATAAACAAGGGTAATCAGAGATGTTAGCCATCTGGACAATGATACCTTTGAAACTGAAGTCCCTTTCTGCTTTCCAGATAGGAGACAAACAGCTGATCAGATTTTCTGAATTGTTTCGTCCTGTCCAAGTAGTACCTTAATTGACGATGAACATCCAGGCAGTGTAATTTTTGTTCAGACCTATTTGAATACTCTGGAAAAAGACAGGAGGTCAATGCTTTGGTTTAGATTTGATGTTGAAACCACCTTAGGCAAAAAGGACGGGTTAGTTCGTAAGGAAACTCTGTCCTTATGGAACAAAAGATAAGGAGAACGACAACTGAGTGCTTGAAGTTCTGAAATTCTTCTAGCTGATGTGATAGCCACCAGAAAGAGAGTTTTCCATGATAATAATTTCAAGGAACATGAAGCTGCAGGTTCGAAGGGGAAAGAATCAAAGAAGCAAGAACTAAATTTAGGTCCCAAGGAGAAGGAGGATTTCTTATAGGAGGTCTGAGAAGAAAAACTCCTTTCAAAAAGGCTTTGCAAAGTTTGTGGGACATTAGGGCAGATTCAGAAATGCCCACATGAAAATTAGAAATAGCTGCCAATTGAACCTTAAGGCTAGATGGAGATGAACCTGCATGGAAGAGTTCAGCTAGAAAATCAAGGACTAGTTGGATGGAAGCGGTGAAAGGATCTATGTCCTTTCCTTGTGCCCAATATGAGAAGCGTTTCCACTTACTCAAATAAATCTTGCGAGTGGAAGATTTATGGGAAGCTATCAATATATCTCTAACCGAGTGAGATAATTGAGGAAGCCTGGCTACGGTTGGAACTGGAGGAACCAAGCAGTGAGGTTCAGAGAGGGGGAGCGATGAAACTGACCCGACTGGTGGATCAAAAGATCTGGAACTAGGTCCAGACTCCACGGTCGCCCAAGAGAAAACGATGTAGAAAGGGGAACCACACTTGTCGAGGCCAGTAAGGAGCAATGAGGATCAATGAGGCCTTCTGAGCGATAGCTTTCTGTATTACTTGAGAGATCAGAGGAAAGGAGGAAATGCATACAGAAGTCCCCGGGCCAAACTTGGACTAGAGCGCCTCTGCTGGGTTGGCCTGGTAAAGGGAATAGAGTGAAGTCTTCTCTGCACTTGCTGTTTTGGGGAGTAGCACAAAGATCGCAGCAAGGCTGACCCCACTTGAGAAATATCTCTCACTACAGAGTCTTTCAGAGACCACTCGTGAGGCATGAGTATAGCTCTGCTCAACTTGTCCGCAATGTGATTGGACTTCCGATGTGCCTGAGAAGAAATCGCCCATTGCCACAGTCTGAGTGCTTCTCGACACAGGGGTATGATCTGGTTCCGCCTTGTTTGTTGATGTACCACACTACAGACATATTGTCTGTCTGGATTGCAATCGCTCCAAGGGAAGAGAGTCTTGAAGGGCTTGCAACGCTAAAAGCACTGCTCTCATCTCCAGAACATTTATGTGCAAGTGGCATTCGTTTGGTTGCCATGTGCCCTGGACTGTCCTGCCCTGATAATGCCCCCACCCGATCAGGGAGGCATCCGTTGTCAGAGTAGCAACCGGAGGAGGTGGAACAAATGGTCTTCCGACAGGAGCTGGGGAAGACATCCACCACATGAGATGCTTTTGCATGCTTGCGTGATCATAATGGTGTGAGACATTGGAAGTTCCTGGTATGACCATTGAGAAAAAGCATCCACTGAAGGATCCGCATGTGGTATCTGGCCAATGGGAGGAGAGGTATGGCGCTGCCATGATTCCCAACACCTTTAGAACTAACCTGGCTTTGGCTCTGTTGTTGTTGAGAAGAAGTGACACCAATTTGTGAATGTCTGATATCCTTTGGTTAGCGTTGCAGACATGTTTATAGTATCTAAATTTGCGCCTATGTAGGTAATAGTACGCGACAAAACAGACTTTTCATTTATTGAAATACCCAGTTTTTGACAAACGAAAAGTATAATCTCTGGCCATCAGAAGGAGATGCTTGGTGGGAGCTGTGAGAAGCCAGTCGTCCAAATATGGAAACACCTGGAATCCTTGTCGCCTCAGGTGAGAAGCTACCACTGCCATGCATTTGGTAAACACCCGGGGCAGTGGTGAGACCAAAGGGCAGGGCCCTGAACTGAAAATGACTGGTTCCCAGCCTGAAGCGGAGGAATCTTCTGGCTGTTCATTTTATGTGATAGTACGATCCGAAGGTCTATAGAGCACATCCAGTTTCCTTTGCCCAAAAGGGGAAGAATGGATTGCAGCGTGACCATCCGAAATCTTGTTTTCTTGACTGATTTGTTCAAGACACTGAGATCCAAAATCGGTCTCCAGTCCCCTGTTTTCTTTGGAACTAAAAAGAACCTTGAGTAGATTCCGGATCCTTGTTGGTCTGCTGGCACTGACTGAATTGCTCTTTTGCAAGCAGTTTTGAAATTTCCAAAGCTGCTATATCCCTTTGAGCGGTGGAACATCTGGAAGGGATTTTTTGACTGATTTGGAAAACTAAGAAAGGGGATAGAATAGCCTTGAAATGATGGACTGTACCCATTTGTCTTGAGTCAGGGATAGCCAGGCTTCTGGGTACAGTGACAATCTTCCCCGACTCCAAGATGGGCAGTCGGGCAACACCTCAGGGATGCTGAAAGGGCTTGTCAGGAAAGGCTTCCCGGCCCTGGTTCTGCGGACCCTGCCCCTAGGGCGTCTACCATTGTTATTCCCACCTCTGCCTTTGGTAGGAAAACGACTCTGTGTCCCTTGAGATTGTTTACGGAACCACATCTTCCCACCCTTCTGGCCTTTGGGGTAAGGCCTAGAAGGAGTCAAAACGGACTCCGCGGCAGAAAGGGTCTTGCCATCAGTCTCGCACCTAGTCAGGGTTTCTTTCACTTGAGGACCAAAGAGAGATGATCCATCAAAGGGAGTTCGTGAAAGACGCCTTGAAAGGTTCCGCAGTTGCATAGCCGCATCCAGGCGTGCCTACGTAAGGCTACCCCTGTCCCTGCTCTGCTCGCTCCATCGGCCGCATAAGAGAGGAGGCATGGAGGAGTTGGATATGGAAGGGTAGCCAGCTGCGTGTTCATTTTCTCTTGAAACCCGCAGCTGTAGGGTCCTTAACATTTCACTCGCTTCCTTGATCAAGTCCATTTGAAGACGAGTGAAATGGCACAGGTAATTCAGCTAACGCATGGTAAATGTCGCTGAGGAGAACATCCGCTTCCTATCCATGGACCTAGATTCCTTGTTAGGTGGATGGACAGGCACTGAAGGATCAGCCAGTTCCTTCTTTGTGGCGGCAGCTACCACCATAGCATCCACAGAAACTCCTTTTGATAAAAATTGCTTGTCTGATGGAGCTGTGATGAATTTGGAGGGTCTCCTGGGAGTGGGGCCCACTGAATCAGGAGCCGCCCATGCCTTCTTAGCAACCACCTGCATGAGGGGGGCGAGGGGGGGGGACACCCAGGAGGTGGAAGGACGAGCCAAACGCCTCAAGATACACAGATTCTCCTCCAAGGGTTGAGGGCTGGCCAATTTCCTCTGTTTCAGGATCTCCAGAATGTCTGCAAATGAGACATCTTCAGAAGGGGAACGGGAACCCTCAGAATCATCCAGATCTGTGTCTGACGTGATAGACTCAGGTGAGTCAATGTGTTTCCTCTTGCACTTCCTCTTCCGAGGGGCTCTTCTGCCAAATCAGGAGAGGCCTCGAAGAGGATGAAATCCCACAGGGGTTCCTGAGGAGCTGGCTCTCTGCGGTCCGGGATGAGGGAGTGAGTCGACTTACCCTGAGGCAGCATACAGGAGGGGCGGACGGAGCCGACTGTGGGGTAGAGCCTGGCTCTAACACACCATGACCTCGAATGCACCCCTGTCAGGCAGAGCCAGAGGTCCCCCAAGAACTAAGAACCCCGGCACCGACAGTGATGGCTCGAGGTCGATGTCGGAGCCGAACTCACCAGCCCCGAGGGAGAGGTCGGACAAGGGTCCGATGCCACTCACCCCTCGAGCCGACGAGGGAAGTCGATTCTTCCAAAGAAGAAACGGAGCTGACGACGGAGCCGAGGGCGAGACAATTGTCTCGGCTCCGGTAATCACAGTCTCGGTTCCGAAATCAGAAGAGTCAAGGAGGAAAGAGTTGATGGACCGCAGGCATCGACTGATGAGTCAGGCTCTGAAGCATCTGGGCTAGTGCCTCGGACTTAAGTAGTCGACTCACTACCCTCTGAAGGTCATGATCGACAGCCTCGATGACCTAGAGGAATGAGACCTTTGGCTCCGTTCAGACAGCAGGGGAGAACCTGATGAACGGAGCCAATAGATGGTGACCTTGATCTCTTTCTGGTTGTCGGCTCAAGATCTGGTCGGAGCCGACACGGGTATTTCAATAACCTCGCCAGCCGGAGTTTAGGAGCCACAGAAACTGTGGACTGAGACTTATCGGGCTCAGCCGATAAAGGCAAGGTTGAACAACCTGAGGTCTCGGCTCAGAAGCCGTAGCCGAAGACCTCGATGCCTTAGAGGGCTTCCCTGTTGAGACAGACAGGGAATCCTCTGGCTTCAACAAGCCTCTCAGAATTAGCTTGTTTTTCTTTCCTGCAGGACCCTGGGGCCCATGGCAAACAGCACAGGAGTCCTGCAGGTGCAAAGGCCCCAGACAATAGACACAAGAAGTGTGAGCTGTCAGAGACATTTTCTGACAGCACGCATCACACTTCTTGAAGACCTTGCTTTTAGACATAGCCTAACTGACAGGTGTACACAAACACACTCTCAAACACACCAGTTATACCCTGTCAGAAAATATAATAATTTTAGTAATAATACTAGAATCTAAGTACAATAAAATTATAGTAAAATTATAGTAAACTACACAAACCCTCCCTTAGGGAAGAAGGCCTAAGGCCCAAGGGAAGAACCAAAGGTTCTTTTAGAAAGAAACGGAAAATATAGGGTCGGGATAAAGTTCTATAATCTACACTAATCTAAGAAGAATTTAACTTAAAAGGGGTTAAAAGAGTAACTTTTAGAAGAAAAGCTAACACTCACCAGGAACCGTAGAAGCAACCAACCTCGAAGCTGTAGCGGCAAACGAGATCTGAGGTAACTCTCCTAGCATTGTGGGATATAAGGAGCCTCGAGCGGTGGAACCAACTCTCGAGCTTTTAGAGTGGCGAGGTCGGCTCCGAACCCATCCAGCAAGAATGAAGGCGAGATAGACAACTTAACATGTACAGTTATGTACACTTACCATAAGTAGTCCTCAGTCGGCCTGATTATCAAAGTCTTGGGTCCTGCATCGGTTGCTGTCTCATCTTCCATGACGTCAGGTAGTCAGGGGTATAAAGCATGCAGCCGACACCATTACATCAGTTTTTCTTGCCCCAGATGTCAGGGACCCCCATAATGGGGAGGTTACACCTCCAACAAAAAGCAAATACACCAAAAAGCTTTAAGCAAAATAAACAAGAAAAGAGGTTTAGTCAAAAGAAGTCAGGGGGCTGGAGGGAGGGTAACCAGGACTGCAACAGTGAATACACTCAAATATCTACATTTATGGTAAGTGTACACAACTGTACTATGTTCTTCGTGTTTCACTGTTACAGTCATCACATTTGGGTAGATTCCCAAAGCTAAAGATGGGTGGAGGTAATTAAATAGCATTAGGACCAGCTATAAGGCCCTGCAAGACTGCAGTGGCAAAGCCAGCTCTGGCTTTAGAAAAAATTGGCAAGTGGTAATGCTTGGTGAAGGTATGTACAGAACTCCAGGTAGCAGCTTCTAGGATGTCCCTGGTAGGGACACCTCTGAGAAAGGCTGTAGAGGTAGATGCAACCCTGGTTGAATGTGGTATCATCTCCTGTGGGGTAGGTTTTCCATGGTGCTTATAGCAGAAATTAATGCAACAGCCTATCCACTTCGAAATGGTTTGCTTTGAAATGACCTTCCCCTCTGCCCCTGTAGCAAATGCAACCAGCAGCTGTTCAGATTTCCTGAGAGTCTTAGTCCTGTCCAAGTAAAATCTAAGTTGTCTGTACACGTCCAAGGAGTGCAGTATTCGTTCCCCTTTATTCTGTGGATTAGAAAAAAAGGTTGGCAAATGAATGAACTGATTAAAGGCCACACTGGATACCACCTTGGGCATGAAGGAGGGATTGGTCCTGAGGGACACCCTGTCAACATGAAAGATGATGAAAGGCTCCACTGCCATTAGGGCCTGTAATTCAGATACCCTTCTTGCTGAAGTGATGGCTAGAAGGAAGGCTGTTTTCCAAGAAAGGAATTTCAACTCTGCATTTGCAGCTGGCTCAAAGGGAGGTAGAGTGAGCTTTTCCAATACAAAGTTAAGGTCTCAGGCTGGAGTAGGGGCTCTCCTGCGTGGTCTTAAGTTGTTGGCCCCTCTGAGGAATTGCTTCAGCAATGGATGAGAGAAGAGGCGTGGTTCTGTATTGTAATGAGCTGAAATGGCTGAGGCATGAATTTTGATGGAGGAAAAGGAAAGGCCCGTGTGAAGCATCTCAGTTAAATATTGAAGACTATGGGGTAAATTGGGCGCTGCTGTGCCCATCCCCTGAGTTTGGCTCCAGGAACAGAATCTTTTCCATTTTTCAGCATAGGAATTTCTAGTACTAGGCCTCCTTGCCTCCAGAATGACAGCCATCACCTGCTTATTGAGGAATGGTAACAGAGAGATCAGGTAATTAGCTAGGCTGCCAAGTTCAGGGTTTGAAGCTGTGGGTGCAGAATCTGGCCCTCTTGCTGGGACAGCAGGGCAGAGTCTGAGGCAAGTGCCATGGTGCCAGCAGTGACACATTGCGCAAGAGGGGGTACCAGTTTTGGCATGGCCAGTGTGGTGCAATCGGTATTGTCCTTGGTTTGTCCTGTTTGATCTTTAGCAGTACCTTGGAGAGGAGAGGCAGAGGGGGAAAGGCATAAACTGATAGGTTTTTCCAGGTGGACAGGGCATCCACGTTCCAAGCTTGTTTGTGGGGAGTTCTTGTGCAGAATTTGTCCAATTGGTAGTTCTGGGGGGGAGGCAAACAGGTCTATCTCTGGGCTCCCCCATTTGTTTCTCAACATGTTGAATATCTTTGGTTCCAGTTTCCACTCGTGTGGGTCCATGAGATTTCTGTTTAGGTCTGCCAGTGTATTTAGCTTTCCTGGCAGGAATTGAGCCTGTAGGTGCACTTGGTAGCTCAAGGCTGTGTTCCACAGAGCCATGGCTAGTCTGCAGAGAGGGTATGAGTGGGTTCCCCCCTGCTTGTTTATGTACCACATAACAGTGGTGTTGTCAGTCTTTACCCATAATTGTCCTGGAAGAATGTGGTCCTTGAAGGCTGTCAGAGCAATCTGTACAGCTAACATTTCTTTTTGATTGATATGCAGGTGCATTTGATTTGGGTTCCATTTGCCCTGAATGCACTGCCCTGCTAAGTGAGCCCCCAGTGCAAAGTCTGATGCGTCTGTTAGGGTTTGGGCGGCAGGGGGTAGAGTGAATGGCAGTCCCTTGTTTTGGTGGCAGGCCTCTGCCCACCAAAAAAACTCTATCTGTAGACAAGGTATGATGGGAATCATTGATTCTAGATCCTGACAGTGTTGACACCATAGGCTTTTTAGATACCACTGTAGTTTCCTCATATGCAGTCTTGCATATGGAATTAGTAGAATGCAAGAGGCCATGAACCCCAGGGCTTGCAGTATTTTCCTTGAAGATAGTTGGGTCTTTGTGGCCAGTAGTTTGAGAAAAGAACTTGTTTCTCTGGCGTAAGGTAGGCCATCTGGGAAGTTGTATTCAAGCTTGCTCCCAGGAATACAATTTGTTGGCAGGGTACACAATGTGATTTCTTATCGTTTATGGTGTACCCCACAGACGTTAGCAATTTCTTTACAAATGCCAGATGATTTAATAGTATGTCCTGGCATGCTGCCTGAATTAGACAATCATCCAGGTATGGGTACATTTGAATATTTATTTGCCTGCAAAATGCAATTACCGGAGCTAGGCACTTTGTGAATACTCTGGGCACAGTAGATAAGCCAAAGGGAAGTGCAGAGAACTGATAGTGCATGTAGCCTGCTCTGAAGCGTAGGTATCTTCTGCAAGATTTCCATATTGGGATGTGCAGGCAGGCTTCCTTTAAATCCAGTGCTGCCAACCAGGGATCTTTGCCTAGCCTGGGAAGCAGCTGATGAAGAGTTATCATCTTGCATTTTGGGATTACCAAAAATGTGTTTAGGACAGACAGGTCCAGGATAGAACACCAGGAACTCTATTTTCTGGGTACCAGGAAAAGTCTTGAGTAGAAACCTTGTCCCCATTCTTCTTCTGGGACAGGTTGAAAAGCCCTGATGCTTAAAAGAGAGAGAACTTGCTTTTGAGCCTCTGCCCACTGATTTGGGGGTAGGTCTTGCCAACAAGTCTGGGGTTGGTAAAGAGTGGAAGTGGAATCTGTATCAATGGGAAACTATATTTAAAACCCATTTGTCCTGTATAATGAGTTCTCAACTTTTGGCATGCAGGGCAATCTTTCCCCCTAAAGGAACAGTCAGTTGAGCAGGGCTTGGAAAGTTTAAAGTTAAATCATTGAGACAGTTTACCATGGGGGGAGTCTTACTACTCCCTGCTTTGGAAGTGGGAGCCCCCTACTGCTTAGGCCTGTGGAGTACCTTGGGACTGAAGCCTGGGTGCTCTGCTGGTTCTGGGTTTGGACTGAGAAGGCCTGGGAAGAGGCAAGAAAGGACCAATTCTTAGAGTTCCAATGCCTACTAAATCTGGGAGGCTGGACTTGCAGGAAATCTTTAACAGTTTGCAAAGATTTAGCTTTTTCCTCCATCTTTTTAAGTACTACTTCTGCTTTATTGCCAAACAGGCGGTCTTGGTTTAAGGGAGCAAACAGTAATTTAGCTTTAACATGATCTGGCAAAGATTGCTCTTTAAGCTAAGAATGCCTTCTAAGTACAGACCCAGTGACAGCAGCCCTGCAAGATGCCTCTAATGAATCAAAACCACATTGCAAAGTATGTTTTCCAACTTGTTCAGCAGAATGCATTAAATCCTGTAAATCGTTATTTTCAGCACAGTCAGGAATCAACATAATTTTCTGTTTAAGCAATCCAATAATATGCTGCTGATAGTTTAACATATGAAACTGGCAGTTTAAGGCCCTAATGGCCAAGGCTGCAGAAGTGCATACCTTCTTACCACATCTATCCAGCGTCCTGGAATCTCTATCAGAGGGGGTAGGATTTTTGGCAGTAGTAGTCTTAATGCCCTGATTTTTGGCAGTAGTAGTCTTAATACCCTTGGGTCCCTGTGAAAGTACAGTTTTGTACCTACCATAAATGTAGATGTTCGAGTGTGTATACACTGCTGGTCATTACACTTGGGTTATCCTGCCGTCAGGCGGTTTTCCTGTCGGCCTGAGTTCCAAAGTCTTGATCCGGCGTTGGTTGCTGTCGCCTCCTCACTGACGTCAGTGTGACAGGGGTATATAAGATGCAGCCGACGCCATTTTCTTCAGTTTTTCTTGCCCCAGATGTCAGGTGCCTCTAAATAGGTAGGCAATTCCAATTGCTAATAAAACATACATAAGAAAAGCAAAAAACAACTTACAGCTACCAGCAAATACTCCCCATAGGTAGTAAAGGGTAGAAGACATAGGTACGTACCAGCCAGTAAGAGGGGAAGGAGGGAGGGTAACCTGGACTGCAGCAGTGTATACACTCGAACATCTACATTTATGGTAGGTACAAAACTGTACTATGTTCATCGTGTTACACTGTTGCAGTCATTACACTTGGGTAGAATCCCAAAGCTGAGGTAGCGTGGCTGGTTCTATAAGGCATTAGGGGTGGCTATAAGGCCTTGCAGCACTGCAGTGGCGAAGCCAGCTCTGGATTTAGAGTATAGAGGCAGATGGTAATGCTTGGTGAAGGTATGTACAGAACTCCAAGTTGCTACTTCCAAAATATCCTTGGTAGGTACTCCCCTGAGGTAGGCAGTTGAAGTGGCCGTTGCCCTGGTGGAGTGCGATCTAATGCTGCTAGGTACAGGTTTTCCATGGTATGTGTAGCAGAAACGTATACAATGTCCTATCCATTTTGAAATAGTCTGTTTTGAAATGGCTTTTCCCTGTGCTCCTGCAGCATATGCTACCAATAATTGCTCAGATTTTCTGAAAGCTTTGGTTTTGCCCAAGTAGAAGCGTAACTGCCTGTGAATGTGCAAAGAGTGCAGTAATCTCTCCCCTTTATTCTGTGGTTTAGGATAAAAAGTTGGCAGGTGAATAGTTTGGTTTAGAGCCTCACTGGATACCAACTTTGGCATAAACGTAGGGTTAGTTCTTAAAGACACCCTGTCCTGGTGGAAAATGAGGAAAGGTTCCACTGCCATTAGTGCCTGTAATTCTGAAACTCTTCGTGCTGATGTTATTGCCAGGAGCAGAGAAGTTTTCCAAGAGATATATTTTAATTCTGCTGTGTTAGCTGGCTCAAAAGGAGGTAAAATTAGTTTTTTCCAAAACAAAGTTGAGGTCTCAAATTGGAGTAGGTGCTCTACAGGGCAGTCTTATGTTTTTAGCCCCTCTGAGGTACTGTTTTAACAGAGGATTAGAGAAAATTGGTGGATCCGTGTTGTAATGAGCAGAGATGGCAGAGGCATGGATCTTGATGGATGAGAAGGAGAGGCCTTTGTCCAGCATCTCAGTTAAATATTGTAGTATCTGAGGAATGTTTGGGACAAGAGAGTCAAGGCTGTGAGCTTGGTTCCAGGCACAGAATCTCTTCCATTTATCCGAATAGGCTTTCCTGGTACTAGGCCTTCTGGCCTCCAGAATGACATCCATAACAGCTTTGTAGAGAGGCATTGCTTACTTGACTAAGGAATCTTCCGTGCAGCTAGGTTTAAGGTCTTTAGCTGGCTGTGTCGTATTTGATTGTTGTGCCGAGTCAGCAGATGTGAGATTTGAGGCAAAATCCATGGTGGTTCTTGTGCTAAAGCTCATTAAGATTGGGTAGCAGTGCTGGCATGGCCAGTATGGTGCAATCAGGATCATCTTTGGCTCTTCTTGCCTGGCTTTTATGAGTAGCTTTGGCAGGAGAGGTAGTGGTGGGAAAGCGTATACTTGTAGGTTCTCCCAGCTGAATGAGACGGCATCCACTTTCCATGCTTGTGGATGGTAACTCCTTGTGCAGAATTTTTGTAGCTGGCAGTTTATTGGGGATCCAGACAGAACTATGTCCAGGCTCCACCATTTCTGTGTTATCATTCTGAATATTTGTGGATTCAATTCCCATTCGTGGAGATCCATGATGTTTCTGCTTAAGTCGTCTGCCAGTGTATTTTTCTCTCCTGGCAGGAATTGTGCTTGCAGATGAACTTGAAAGTTTATAGCTGTGTACCACAAGGTCATGGCTTGTCTGCATAGGGGATAGGAGTGAATGCCCCCTTGCTTGTTTATGTACCACATACCTGTGGTGTCATGTCTTTAATAGTAGTTGTCCTGGACGCAGCAGGTCCTTGAAAGCTATAAGGGCATTTTGTACAGCTAACATCTCTTTTTGATTGATGTGAAGATGCCTTTGTTCTGCGGGCCACGTGCCCTGAATACATTTGCCTACCAGGTGGGCTCCCCAGGTGTAATCCGATGCATCTGTTGTCAGTGTTTGCCTGGCTGTGTGTTGTGTAAAAGGCTGTCCCTTGTTGAGGTAACAAGCTTGAGCCCACCACTGAAACTCCTGTTGAAGGCAAGGGATTAGTGGAATAACCGTTTCCAAACTTTGACAGTGTTGAGACCATACATTCTTTAGGTACCATTGTAGTTTCCTCATATGCAGTCTGACATATGGAATTAGTAGTATGCAGGATGCCATGTAACCCAAGGCCGGCAGAATTTTTCTTGCAGGGAGTTGGGTCTTTGTTGCCATCAAGTGAAAGTATTGAGTCAGTTGCCCTTGCTTGTCTGGCGTGAGATAAGCCATCTGGGGCTGTTGTGTTCAAGCTGGCACCCAGGAATATAATCTCTTGTGAGGGCACTAGTTTTGATTTCTTTTCGTTTACTGTGTACTGCAGGCAACTCTGCAGTGCAGAGAATTGGTAGTGCATTGAACCCGCTATGAATCTGAGGTATCTTCTTCAGTTTTGTCTGATAGGGACATGCAGGTACGCCTCCTTGAGGTCCAAAGTCACAAGCCAAGCTTTCTTGCACAGCATGGGAAGAAGCTGCTGTAGTGTCAGCATTTTGAATTTCGGAACATCCAGGTAAGTGTTTAGAGATGAAAGATCCAGAAAGTACAGTTTTGTACCTACCATAAATGTAGATGTCCGATAGGAATGCATCTGCAGTCCTTACAAATGGGTTGTCCTGTCGTCAGGCAGCCCTTCGGTCGGCCGGATTCCAAAGTCTGGGTCTGGCTTCGGCTGGTGTCGCACTTCACCCGACGTCATCGCTGCAGTTTTTCGGGTATAAAGGCATCAGCTGACGCCATTTTCCTCAGTGTTTCTTGCCCCAGATGCCAGGTGCCCTCTTGGATGGCTAAATTTGGATAAATGCCAATGTTTCCAAATAGTAGAGAGCAAACACATAAAATAAGCATGTATGTACATATATACAAACAAATACACCATAATAGATCCCCCCCCAAGCTAGCTGAAGGATGGCAAATACCCTAGGAGTACCACAGAGGGAAGGTGGGTGGGTAATCCTGACTGCAGATGCATTCCTATCGGACATCTACATTTATGGTAGGTACAAAACTGTACTATGTCCTTCAAGGATGCATCTGCAGTCCTTACAAATGGGTAGAATACCATAGCTAAACTAGGGAGGAGGAAAAAGGAGAGATTATGGTGTAGTTAGGATCCCTTGCAAAACAGCAGTGGCAAAACCTGCTCGGGATCTAGAGTATAAAGGTAAATTGTAATGCTTGGCAAATGTATGCACGGAGGTCCAAGTAGCAGCCTCTATAATGTCCTTGGTAGCCACTCCTCGAAGAAAGCTGTGGTAGTGGCTGTAGCCCTTGTGGAGTGAGGCCTGATGTTCTCTGGAGTTTTCTTTCCATGGTAGGAGTAACAAAATCTAATGCAATTTCCTATCCATTTGGAGATTGTCTGTTTTGAAATTGGTTTTCCTTCCTTTCCTGTTGCATATGCTACCAGAAGCTGGTCAGTTTTTCTATTGGACTTTGTCCTGTCCAGGTAGTAGCGTAATTGTCTATGTACATCCAAGGTATGCAAGAGTCTTTCTCCCCTGTTCTGTGGGTTGGGGAAGAATGTAGGTAGGTGGATAGCCTGATTTAAAGACACTCTGGATACCACCTTAGGCATAAATGTAGGATTTGTTCTCATGGACACTCTATCTTGATGGAAGATCAGGAAGGGTTGCACTGCCATTAATGCCTGTAGTTCAGAGACCCTTCTTGCTGAGGTGATTGCCAGCAGGAAAGCAGTCTTCCAGGATAAGTATTGTAATTCTGCTGTTGCTGCTGGTTTCAAAGGGGGAAGTGTCAATTTTTCTAGCACAAAGTTCAAGTCCCATGCTGGCAATGGTGGTTTCCTGGGAGGTTTTACATTTTTAATTCCTCTCAGAAACTGTCTGAGCAGAGGATGAGAGAAGACAGGAGGATCCAAGCTGTATTCTGCTGAAATAGCTGATGCATGTATCTTGATGGAAGAATAGGACAGGCCTGTATGGAAGAGCTCTGCCAAGTACTCCAGGATGTTGGCTATGTTTACCAGTGCCACATCTTCTCCCTTTGCAGTACTCCAAATGAGATATCTTTTCCATTTTGCTGCATAATTCTTTCTTGTTGAAGGTCTACGAGCCTCAAGGATTATGTCTTTAACCCTTTGGGATAAATTTGGGTTAATTGCTCTTATGTAATGTTCCAGGCAGTTAGCTGCAGAGTTTTCAGGTTTGGATGCAGGATGTTGTAGTTGTTCTGTGTTAACAGTAATGGGATCAGGGGTAGTGTCCATATTTGTTCCCAAGACATGCTCCTCAGCAATGGGTACCAAAGTTGTCTTGGCCAGTCTGGAGCTATCAGAATGATCCTTGGACGTTCCTCTTTGATCTTCAAAAGCACCTTGTGCATCAAAGGAAGTGGTGGGAATGCGTATGCTGTCAGGTTTTTCCAACTGAAAGATAGGGAGTCCACCTTCCAAGCAAGTGGGTGGTACGTCCTTGTGCAGAATTTCTTTAGCTGGTGATTGAGTGGGGATGCAAATAAGTCTATTTGTGGTAATCCCCATTCTCTTGTGATGGCTTTGAAAATATCCGGATGCAGCATCCATTCGTGGGCATCTGTGGTAGTTCTGCTTAATATGTCTGCTAGAATGTTTTCTTTTCCCGGTACAAAAATTGCTTGTAAATGAATGTTGTAGCTCAGAGCCACATCCCATATGTCCAGTGCCAGCCGGCATAGAGGATATGAATGTGTGCCTCCCTGTTTGTTGATGTACCACATGACTGTGGTGTTGTCTGTCCTTATCATCAACTGAACTTCTTGGAGAAATGGTCTGAATGACTGGATTGCCAATTTTACTGCCAGCATTTCCTTTAGATTTATGTGCAGGCGCAGCTGGTCTTGAGTCCATAAGCCTTGTATGCACTTGCCCAGCATGTGTGCCCCCCAACCGAGGTCTGAGGCATCTGTCGGGATGGTTTGGCTTGGTTGACTGTTGCAGAAGGGCAATCCTGTGTTTGATTGACAGGCCTGAGCCCACCATAGGAACTCTTGCTTCAAGCATGGGATTATTGGAATTTTGGTTTCTAGGCTGTGCTTGTGTTGGGACCACAAATTCTTTAGGTACCACTGTAGCTTTCTCATATGCAGTCTGGCATGAGGGACCATAATTATGCAGGATGCCATAAAGCCTAGGGCTTGTAGTACTTTTCTTGCAGTTAGATGGTTCTGCTTTGTTAATGCCAAGAAGTAGAGAGGTAGTAGTAATCTCTGGATCTGACCGACCGTCACTTGCGAACAGCTTCTGCTTCGGGCGCCACGCGGCAAGAAAGGCTGAGGAAAATGGCGTCGGCTGATGCCTTTATACCTGAAAAACTGCAGCGATGACGTCGGGTGAAGTGCGACACCAGCCGAAGCCAGACCCAGACTTTGGAATCCGGCCGACCGAAGGGCTGCCTGACGACAGGACAACCCATTTGTAAGGACTGCAGATGCATCCTTGAAGGACATTGGGCCTCCAGGCTTTGTCCTTTCTGGTTACCAGAAAGAGTCTTGAGTAAAATCCTTGTCCTTGCTCCTGTGATGGTACCTTTTGAATAGCTCTCATATCCATGTTGTTTTTGAGCCTCTGCCCATTGATTTGGAGGCAGATTTGGCATTCCTTTTAACCTTGGCAGTGTGTGAAAGTGGAACCTGTAACCTTGAAATACAATGCTGAGAACCCATTTGTCTTTGGTGATCATTTGCCAATTGTGGTAGAAGAGTGCCAGTTTTCCTCTCAAGGGGGCTGCCAAGAGGGATTTGTTTGGCAGCTGTAGTGGGAAGTCATTGGAGCTGCTTTTTATATGGTTGGGGCCTGTCTTCCCCTTCTTTCTGGCCTGATGCAACCCATTGTCGAGGCCTGTAAGGACCTTGTGTTTGACCTCTACCTCTTGGACGTCTGTATCTCCCCTTTTGAGGTCTGTCTGTAATTGGAAAGGACCAATTCTTAGTTGGCCAGTTTCTGCTAAATCTAGGAGGCTGAACCTGTAAGAAATCCTTCACCATTTGCACAGGTTTTGCCTTATCCTCCATTTTCTTTAATACCTCTTCTGCCTTAACTCCAAATAACACATCCTGCTGCAAAGGTGCATCCAATAATTTTGCTTTAACATGATCTGGTAACGTATGTTCTTTTAACCAAGCATGTCTTCTAATGACAGAGCCTGTAACTGCTGCTCTGCAGGAGGCCTCTAGAGAATCAAAACCACATTGCAAAGTATGCTTTCCCACTTGTTCAGCTGCATGCAATAAATCCTGCATTTCTTTAAAATTAGGAGGATCTGATTCTGGAAGCATTTTTTGTTTTAACTGAGACAGTAAAAATTGCTGATATTTTAGCATGTGAAACTGGCAATTTAAGGCTCTCATTGCTAAAGTTGCAGACGTATATACTTTCTTTCCCCATCTGTCTAATGATCTGGAATCTCTGTCAGAGGAAACTGGATTCTTGGCTGATGAGGCCTTAACTCTCCTTTGGGTCCCTGAGAAATAGTTTCAGGGTCAGCTACAGGGCTTTTATACAGAACTTTATGTGAGTCAGGGACTCTGTAGTATCTGTCAGGTTTAACAGGGGCTGGAGGTAAGGAATCAGGATTTAAGCTGGATTCAGTATACATATCATCCACAATACTTAACACTGGCGGAATAGCAAGGGGTCTGTGTTGAGGTAATAAAAGGAAGTCTCTGAGCCTTTTCTTGGATTGAGTAATCCTGGCCTTCCCAGTGGAAATGCTCCCTCATGGTATGTAGGGTTTCCCCAAAGGAGTAGTCCTCAGGCAGTGAGGCTGACGTAATTGATTCCTCAGCATCAGAATCCTCATAAGGGGGTAAAGAGTATCCTAGGTCTGAGGATGAATCAGAAGAGATGGACACCTGGTCGGATGGGTCATAGTCTGCATCCTGTCTAGGCCTTTTATCAGGAGGGGGATGGGACCCCCTGATCAGTGTGATTAGGTCTTCGGCCATTTTGAGCATTTGTTTCTTAGGCATGGAGGCCTGTCCTGGAGAATGCTGTATTTGTTTCTTTGATTTTAAAGGAGGCTTAGACTTAGCTGAGGGTTTAATGCTTAACTGAGTAGGTCTGAAGACACCCTCTGAAGCTGTGGGTTGCTCAGCTACTCCGGATCCCTCTCTAAGGTTAGTCTCGGTAGGCTGAATAAATTGTGCATCCGAAGGCCCAGCTATCTCCACGTGGGAGTCAGAGGCGGCCTGTGGTTCTACAGAAGCGGTCGTCAGGGGCTGCAAAGGCACCTCGCTGAAAACCGGAGAACCTGTGACTGGCCTAGAAGAGGCTTCGTCGTCAGTTTTGGGCCTCGGATGCCTATCCTTGTCTTTGCGCTTTTTGTGTACTCCAGTCATCGGATGTTCTGACGGCATGGTATAATTGAATTTTCTACCAAAATAATGTCAGGCAAAATCAAACTGACATTTAATAGTGCACTTGTTAAACCTAGCACAAAACAGACAACCAGTGACGTTGTAGTCTGGGCCTAGGCATGGGATACAATAGGAATGGAAATCCTTATGAGGTATTTGCTTCCCAGAAGAAATACAGTTATTAACTTTTACTGACATTGGTCTGAGGCAAGAAAAAGTTTCCCCAACGGGGTACTTAGCTTTGTAGAAGACTTCGGTTCTGGATTTGGAATGAAAATCTCAGTAGGCGGCCAACCGGCACTTGCGAACTGCTTTTGCTTCGGGCACTGCGCGGCAAGAAAGACTGAAGAAAATGGCGTCGGCTGCATCTTATCCCTGTCGCACTGATGTCAGGGAGGAGGCGACAGCAACAGATGCCGGACCAAGACTTTGGAACTCAGGCTGACTGGGGAACCGCCTGACGGCAGGATAACCCAAGTGTAATGACTGCAGCAGTGTAACACGATAAACATATGGTCTTAGGATCCGTAGTAGGTTTTTTGAATAGGAACTTGTGAGAGTCAGGTACCCTGTAATAACTATCAGGTTTTCTGGGAGCAGGAGGTAAAGAGTCAGGGGCCAGGCTAGATTCTGAGAAGGCATCATATATAATGTCAATGCTAAAGGCCTGTGTTGAGGCAGGAGTAAGAATTCCCTAAGCCTCTTTTTGGAGTCAGAGTAATCCTGGCTGTCCCAGCGAAAATGCTCCCTAAGAGTATGCCAGGTTTCACCAAAAGAGAGATCCTCTGGAGGGGAAGCAGAAGGAATGGAGACTTCTGCATCAGAATTCTCATAGGTACATAAAGGCAAATCCTGGTCATCAGAGAAAACAGAAATTTCAGGACCCTGATCAGAAGAATCAGAAGGAAAATCAGTCCTAGGTCTAGAGGGGGAAGGATGGCTTCCCATGATTAGAGTAATAAGGTCTTCAGCCATTCTTATTTGTTTTTTAGGCATAGGGGCCCGACCATGTGGTCTGGGCGTCAGTTTTCTATGCATGGATCGAGTTTTAGGACTTGAAGAAGAAGATGGCGTTGGTTTAATATGCAAGTCAATAGGCCTGAATACACCCTCAGAAGCTGGTGCCTGCACAGCGGCTCCGGACCCATCCAAGGTAGAGACATCCGCAGGTTCCACAGTCGAAGAAGGATCTCGCGGTACACTGAACTCTGAATGGGTCTCAGTAGAAGCCTGCAAATCTGAAGTAGCAGGTATTAGGGGCTGCGAAAGCACTTCACTGAGTACCGGTGAACTGGCGACTAGCTTAGGAGAAGCGTCGTCGGCAGCTTTGGACCTAAGTGGTCTGTCTCTGTCATTATCTTTGCATTTTTTCTGAATGTCAGTAGTCGGGAGGCTTACCGAAGCCATTTCTGGATAATTGAACCGAGTACCAAAATATTTAGATGCGTAAATGAACAGACGACGAATAGTACGAGGTTTGAATAAGGCACAAAACCAACAGATTGGTATGTTGCGGTCTGGGCCTAAGCAAGGAATACAGTAAGAATGAAAATCTTTATGAAGTATTTGCTTTCCACAAGAAATACAATTGTTAACTTTTACTGACATCGGTTTAGAGCAAGAAAAAGGACCCCTAACGCGGTACTTAGCTTAGTTGAAGACTTCAAATATGAAACTAGAAAAGGAAAATTTCAGGAGTCGGCCGACCGGCACTTGCAAACTGCTTCTGCTTCAGGTACCGCACGGCAAGAAAGACTGATGTAATGGCATCGGCTGCATGCTTTATACCCCTGACTACCTGACATGGAAGATGAGACAGCAACTGACGCAGGACCCAAGACTTTGATAATCAGGCCGACTGAGGGCTACTGCAAGCAGATATCCCAAATGCGATGACTGCAACAGTGAAACACTAAGAACATCCCAGTAGTTTTTGAAAGAACGGCAGTCGCAAAAGAAGACGTCCGAATCGCTAGTGCGAAGGACTTCCTTGGACGTCGGTGCCTGCTCAGCTGCTCCGGACTCATCCAAGGTGGAGACTACCGCAGGATTCTTAGTCGAAGAGTTTTAGCGGCCGGCGAATCCACAGAAGCGGGCATCAAGGGCTGCAAAAGCGCCTCACTGAGGAATGGAGAACTGACGACTAGCTTAATGGAAGCGTCATCGGTAGGTTTGGACCTGTGCTGTCTATCTCTTTATCTTTACATTTTTTCGAAGATCTGCTGTCGGACGGCTTACCGAAGCCATATTGGAGTTCGAGGACTGTAAGTGAAAATATCTAGCTAAAATAAGGGTCCAACGATTCTACAGGCGAGACAATTGTTAACTTTTTCGGACATCGGTTAGTGCAAGAAAAAGGATCACCAATGGGGTACATAGCTTTAGAAGACTTCAGTTTCAAATCAGTAGATGAAACTCGGGTAGCAGTCGACCTGCACTCGTGCGAACTGCTTCTGCTTCGGGATCCATGGCAAGAAAGACTGATGTAATGGCGTCAGCTGCCTTACTTTATACTACTGACGACCTGACGTCAGTCCTGAAGCGACAGCAACTGATGTGACGCAGAAATACTAAGCCTCTGGCATTTGGGCCGGCTGAGAACTACCCCGGCAGGGATAACCCAAATGTGATGACTGCAACAGTGAAACATGAAGAACATATCCCGTATAAATTTGCTCAGTGAAGAATTTCCTCTTCATCATCCTCTCCACATCTGCTTCCGTGAGACTCCTGGATGAATGAGAAGATACTAGGGATGGTGATTTGCAGCACCTTCCTAAAAATGGAGGGAACTCTGGATGGGACTGGATCCGGACTAGGAGAATAAGTTGTCCTAGTAAAGGTTTCGGATCCAGAATTGGCTTCATCGGATCCGATGAGGGTCGGACAGTACGTAATTTCGGGCCCAATTTCTCTTTCTTCTTTTTAGGTTCTTAGGAAGAAGAAGATAGAGAGTCAGAAGCTTGAGACCTTTTTGTAGGATCTCTAGACTTGTATTTGGGAGACTGAAGCCCAGTAACGGCTTCAGAAAAGGAAGCTGGCAGTAAACCTTTTAAAATCGATTTATTTTTTTTTGTCAGTTACTGCTCTGGAGTTAGCAGATACTGCAACCCCATTGTAAATGATCCTGTCCAAAGCAATACACACAAAGATCATGGGCATCAGAATATGGCAACTTATGCCCACACTTCTCACACTTTTTAAATTCTGCAAGACCTACTTCAGACATTTTGAAAGAAAATATCGTAATAACAGAAGTACTACACTAAATTTTTTTTTAAAACAGGAGGAGGAAAAGTTAAATACCAACAATGGTACTGAAGGACTACTAGAATCTTGTAGATGGGAAAAAATACCAACTGTGTTAATGAAAGAGGTATACACTATGCGTAAAGGGAGAAGGGAAGGAAGATTAGGCCTACCAACGATGATAAGAAAGCTTACACTCAAAAGTGTATGAAAAAGGACAGTAGTAATGACTTAAAAATAAAATTAAATATTAAAGAGATAGTTGTACATTAGGACTTTTTAGAGAAGAAATATCAAAAAAATACTCATCTCCCAATGTACACTTGAGAGCTGAAGGCAACCACATGTAAACATGAAAAAGTGATTCAAGAGATGTTGGGGTGGGTCATTATGGGTAGGGAAGAAGCTCAATACTTTGTTGGAGACCACAAGCTAGTATAACGGCTGAGTCAGATCCGAACCCATTAGTAAAGGAATGAATGAAAACTGACATCATCAGATGCAACATTACATAAATTATTCAAATTCCTGCCTTCTCTTAAACCTCATTCCACCTCCAAAACATTTTTCTGCATGTACTGTTCTCACAATTTTTTTTTTTTTGTAATTTATTCCTATCCTTTTCTAAAGATCCCACTTCCTGTTCTTTTATCTATGTTACAATAGTCACTACTTCAAGTATAGTTGGTTTGGATTTTGATTTCCATTTTCTAGTAATTGCTTTTCAACAGCAGGTGGGGTCACCCAAGAAGTAGAAGGCCAGGCATGAAAAGACTACAAGAAAACAGATTCCTCATAGGAGGTTTGGGATTCTGTTTTAGAATTTCCAGGATGTCTCTGAAAGAGACATCATCTGCGGGTGACCAAGTGGATATCTCCTATTCATCGAAATCTGTTTCCTCAGTGACCGATTCTTCTGGAGAATCCAGGTGTTTCCTCTTGCACGATCTCTTACAGGGTGGCTCCTCGGGGGAAGGTCTGAGGAGGACTCCGAAGGGGGACCCTGCAGTAGGGTATCTTGCTGCTCTTGTGCCCACTGCCCCAAGGTAGCAGATTGTGTCAGCTGTGAGCCAGAGGATACATACATGGGACACTCCAATGAGGAAGGTGCCAACTGTGAACCTGCTGAGGCCAGAGCTCTCTCTATACTCTGGAAGGCGGGCCTGCCCAAAGAGGGATGGGAGCCCAAAACCGAGGTCACACCACACTCCAAGGAGTCCCCACTCCACAGTAGGAGTCATGAGGGGACTTGTAACTGCCACGGCACCAGGAACCGTGGATGGCACCTTGGAAAAAATTGGAGCAGATCCAGGGATCCTGGAGCAGACAGCCAAATCATGGTCCTGTGAGCGAGTCAGCTCAGATGAAGCTGCAGACCACAGATGGGGTTACGGAACCAAGGTGAGATCTATAATCGGTACAGAAGTAGATGGCACTGGGAATGTCGAAGCAGAGGGCTCCAAGACATGCAGACAGGTTGAAGGAGGAAGATAAGTGGGTGTCCTAGAAGAGTAACCCTTGGCTCCGGATGGGAGACAGGTCCTAGGAGTAGCAGGAAGGCCTCTGGCTGCCAAGAGCTGATCCACCAATCTGACTACATCTAGCTCTGAAAGGCTCCTGGTGGAATGGATGGACATCCTTGAGGGTAATTCTGGTCTGTCAAGAAAAGATTTAATTGCTGACTCAAGAAGGGGCCTGTAGATGGGAAGCATCTAGTCCTGGGTATGCTCTCAACCTTCGGCATCATGGTCTGTTCATCAATAATTTGTTTTGCAATGGAAGAAGCGACTGGAATGCTTGGGGAGACTACTGTTGGTGCTAGGAGAGTCATCGGTATGTACGATAAGGTTGATGCTGCAGAAGTTTTAATAGTTTCAATAACAGTCGGTACCTGGGGGGATGCGACAGACATCAGTGCCGGGACAGAAGTCTGTGCAGATTTTGGTATTATAGGCTTCGGTTCTGAGGGAAGAGTCAAAACCTGTACCTTAGCCAATTTAGTTCCCTGTACCTTAGGAGATGCAGGAACCAAGTGGCACCTTTTCCTGGACTCTTTTCTGAGAGACTTAGATGTCTCCACCTCAGACAAAGGCTCATCAAAAGGGTATTTTAGCAGCTCCTTCAGGATAAATTTGTTACGCCTCTCTGCAAGGGTTCAAGCACTGAAACCCATCACTGATGTTACCCTAGAAACATCATAAAGATGCATCCATAGACTTTAATGGAAAGCTACCCTTGCATGAGTAATGGAAAATCCATTAAAGTCTATGGCACATCATCATATTACTACCTGTACTGATGACACAGGAATGTCACATTAATCCTTTGTAAAAATAGATTTTTCCCTGATGACTTCACAGAGGAAATAAACAAAGGCATGAATAAATGGGAAAGAATGTGCAACATGATGCTTTAAGCCACTCTATGCCATGGTGCTACCTATGAACCTATGAATGAAAGAAGTATTGGCAAAAGAAAAGGAAAAAAGCTTTGCTTGCTATTGTCATCCAACTGTGCCTTTATAGGAATGAACGGGTAAAGAAATCAAGACATAAAAACACACACAATTCTCTATGGCCAATAATTACTTTATCTTAGTCAAATTCAAGTCACAGTCGTGCTTCATAAAGCATATACTGGTCTATGTCAGATAAATTACAAAACCTACGAATGCAGCAGTCTTATAATGCTATCATAAGCAATACTGTCCTGCAAGATTACCACCACATTTCAAGAACACTGTATATGGTAAACATACCTGGTTAGGTACCTTAGGAATACATAAACCTTCAATAAAATAAATCAAGAAAATAATTACTGTAAAATTTTAATGAGACCGCAGATTTCCAATGCTCTGTTTTGTAATATAAGTATAAAATCCAGAGGTAAAATAAAAGATCCTTAACAGCTCTTTGCTTGCGATGACCTAACAGATGTATTTCTACAAAACTGAAACACAACTTCAACATTCATGTTTAGCAAAGAAAAAAGCAATCCTGTTTGAAAAATGAAGCTTGTGATGCACACAAAAATTCAAATTGCAAGAACTCCCATAAAAGAGAAAAATACAACTATATAAACATGTTACCTCAGGTTTCCTGTTAAGTTGGAAAACAAAAGTACAGTTGTGTACCTACCATAAATGTAGATGTTCGAGTGTATTCACTGTTGCAGTCATTACATTTGGGTTATCCTGCTGGCAGGCTACCCGCAGTCGGCCTGAATTCCAAAGTCCTGGTCCGGCGTCGGTTGCTGTCGCCTCTTCCCTGACGTCAGTGTGCCAGGGGTATAAAAGATGCAGCCAATGCCATTTTCTTCAGTTTTTCTTGCCCCAGATGTCAGGTGCCCCCAAAAGGGTAGGCTGTAAGATTATGATCATAAAAAAGCATGCACATAACCTTCATCTACAAGCAAATACACCACATAGGTTGTATAGAATAGATAGGTACAGAGAAGTCCCAGCAAAGAAAAAAGGGGGATGGTGGGAGGGTAACCTGGACTGCAACAGTGAATACACTCGAACATCTACATTTATGGTAGGTACACAACTGTACTATGTTCATCGTGTTTCACTGTTGCAGTCATTACACTTGGGTTGAATCCCAAAGCTGAGGTTGGGTGGCTGGGCCTAAATAGAGTTTGGAGTGGCTATGAGGCCCTGCAGAACTGCAGTGGCAAAGCCTGCTCTGGATTTAGAGTAGAGAGGTAAATGGTAGTGCTTTGTAAAAGTGTGCACTGAAGTCCATGTTGCAGCCTCCAAAATATCCTTGGTTGGTACTCCTCTGAGGAAGGCTGCTGAAGTGGCTGCTGCTCTGGTAGAATGTGGCCTAATGCCCTTGGGCACTGATTTGCCATGTTGTGAATAGTACAAACGAATGCAGTGGCCTATCCATTTTGAAATAGTCTGCTCTGAAATGGCTTTTCCTTGGGAACCTGCAGCGTATGCCACTAAGAGTTACTCAGTCCTTCTGAAGGCTTTAGTCTTGTCCAAGTAAAAGCGTAGCTGTCTGTGAATGTCCAAAGAATGCAGAAGTCTTTCACCCTTATTCTGTGGGTTTGGATAAAAGGTAGGCAAATGAATGGTTTGGTTAAGAGCCACGCTGGACACTATCTTAGGCATAAATGTCGGGTCTATCTTTAGAGAAAGCCTGTCCTGATGGAAAATAATAAAAGGTTCCACAGCCATTAGTGCCTGTAATCTGAGACTCTTCTTGCTGAAGTTATTGATAGGAGAAGAGCGGTTTTCCATGACAAATATTTTATCTCTGCTGTATTGGCAGGCTCAAAAGGAAGCAGTGTGAGTTTTTCCAAGACAAAATTGAGGTCCCATATAGGCATTGGAGCTCTCCTAGGAGGTCTTATGTTTTTATCCCGCCTGAGAAACTGTCTTAGCAGTGGATGTGAAAACATAGGTGGTTCCGTATTGTAGTGAGCTGAAATGGCAGAGGCATAGATCTTAATTGATGAGAAGGATAGGCCTTTGTCCAGCATCTCAGTTAGATATCGCAAAATCTGAGGTATATTTGGTTCAAGCGAGTCAATTCCCTTGCTCTTGGTTCCAAGCACAGAATCTCTTCCATTTGTCTGCATAAGATTTTCTGATGCTCGGCCTCCTGGCCTCCAAAATAACATCCATTTCAATACCGGAAGGTTGTCAAATTCCGGTAATAACGGCCACACAAGTAAAAAACGCACTCTCCAAAGGTGAGAATACAGCATCCATGGGACCAGATGACATCCGGGGCTGTGTACTACATGAACTACAAAACGAACTGGCACCTCACCTAAGTGTCATGTTTAATCATAGCCTCAATTCAGGTTTCATGCCCACTGAGTGGTGCAGAGCTACAGTTATCCCACTCCACAAGGGTGGATCCAACTTGGATCCCGGAAACTACCGTCCCATCAGTCTGACAAGCCTTATCTGCAAGGCCATGGAGCGTATTATCATGGAACTTATAAACCAAGACAGTGGCAACCTTCAAACACTGGACCCACCCAGTTTGGGTTCGTGAAGGGTCGATCTTGTCTCCTGAACCTGATTGACGTCTTCGAATCAGTCTCCAGAGCCATGGACAAGGGTGAGGTGGTCCACACAGCCTATCTAGACCTTGCCAAGGCCTTTGACACCATCCCCCACTCTGGAATTATAGATAAACTTACTAAGCTGGGCATTAATCCCTACGTCACCCAATGGGTTGAAAACTGGCTTACTGAAAGAACCCAGACTGTAAAAGTAGCCGACTCCAAATCCAGCTCCAGACAAGTGGAGTACCTCAGGGTTCAGTCCTGGGGCCGCTCTTGTTTGGCATCTACTTCTCTGAAGTACAGGCCAACACTAAGGGACTCTGGATAACAAAGTTCGCAGATGACTGCAAACTGGGAGCCATTATTGAATCCCCAAATGATGTGGATACTCTACAAAAGGGCCTTACAGAAACAGATGCTTGGTGCCAGAGCCATGGACTCAAGCTCAATGCCAAGAAATGTATAGTTATCCCCTTTGGGGAAAAAAACATGTATCCGTGAATTACCACATAGGTGGCAGTACACTAAACACCGAAAGTGTGATAAGAGACTTAGGGACACAGCTGGACAGTGGTCTCACCTTCGACAACCACACCACCACAACAGTGAGGAAACACTTAATCACTAAGGGCTTTTCATCCAGAAAAAAGGAGGTCATTGTCCCACTGTACTCATCCCTCTTTAGACCAATTATAGAATACAACATCCCGTTTGGTATGTACCTCTCAAGACATCTGCAACAACTGGAAAGGCCACAGAAATACCTCACTAAAAGAATCACAGGCCTAAAGCAAATGCCCTACGTTGACCGCCTTAAAAAACTCCAGCTATACGCATATCGTCTACTCAGAGGCGATCTCTGCTTAACATACAAGGCCATGTAAAACCCAGAGCTGTTGGACATGCTACACTTAAAGAAATCCCAATCCCTCAGAGCCACATGCTCCAGGGATCTAAACCTTGTCATCACAATAAACAAAACATGCTGGAGGGATAGGTTCCTGACCCAGAGACTCCCCAGACTCTGGAATAGATTGCCCATACATGTCAAGCAGAGTGCCTCTTTGGCCCTCTTCAAAAGGAACCTTGACGATTGGATGGGAGAAAGGAAATTCACCCCGGGGATCACGTCAGTCGCCCTGCTAGACAGGGGTCCAGGGAAGTAAATAGTGTGTGAAGAAATAGCCAGGGAATTGTTATGGCTAAGCTTGTATAGGCACTAGGGCGGATAGCCTAGTACAAACCTATGAACCTATAACTGCTTTACAGAGAATTGTGTTCTGAATGATTACATTATCCGCCATGCAGTCAGATTTAGGGTTCTGAGTTGGCTGTGCAGGATCTGATTGTTCTGTTGGGTCAGCAAATAAGGTATTAGAGGCAGTGTCCAGGCTGGGCCTTGAGACAAGCTCTTTAGGATTGGGTACCAGTGCTGGCGTGGCCAGTCTGGGGCAATCAGTATAATTTTTGGCTTCTCTTGTTTGACCTTTAGGAGTACCTTGGAGAGGAGAGGCAGAGGAGGGAAGGCATATACTTTAAGGGCTTTCCAACTGAATGAAAGGGCATCCACTTTCCTTGCTTGCTTGTGATGAGTCCGAGTGCAGAATCTCTGTAGCTGGCAGTTGTGAGGGGAAGCGAACAGATCTATGTCTGGGCATCCCCATTTCCCTGTTATCATGTTGAAGATTTGTGGGTCCAGTTTCCACTCGTGGGGATCCATGAGGTTTCTGCTTAGTTCGTCTGCCAAAGTATTTGTCTTTCCTGGCAGGAATTGTGCTTGCAGATGTACTTGATAAGTCAATGCCGTGTTCCACAAAGTCATGGCTTGCCTGCAGAGGGGGTAGGAATGTGTACCCCCTTATGTACCACATGACTGTAGTATTGTCTTTATCAGTAGCTGTCCTGGATGAAGTAGGTCCTTGAAGGCTGTCAGGGCATTTTGTACAGCTAGCATCTCTTTTTGATTAATATGAAGATGCATTTGGTTTTGTGGGCCATGTGCCCTGAATACATTTTCCTGCCATGTGCGCCCCCCCAGGCATAATCTGATGCATCTGTTGTTAGTGTTTGCCTGGCAGTGGGTAAGGTGAATGGCTGCCCCTTGTTGTGGTGACAGGCCTGTGCCGACCACTGAAATTCCTGTTGCAGGCAGGGAATGAGAGTAATTACTGTTTCCAGGCTGTGGCAATGTTGAGTCCAAACACTTTTTAGATACCATTGTAGTTTCCTCATATGCAGTCTTGCATATGGAATTAGTAGTATGCAGGATGCCATGTAGCCCAGAACCTGCAGAAATGTTTCTTGCAGATAACTGGGTCTTTGTTGCCA
Source organism: Protopterus annectens (assembly GCF_019279795.1). Classification (NCBI taxonomy): domain Eukaryota; kingdom Metazoa; phylum Chordata; order Ceratodontiformes; family Protopteridae; genus Protopterus; species Protopterus annectens. The sequence continues at coordinate 533,144,186 of NC_056741.1, forward strand.
TGTCTTTGAAGTAAGAAGTCAGATGCCTTTGTTTGTCTGGCGTGAGATAAGCCATCTGGGCAGTTTTATTTAAGCTTGCACCCAGGAATATTATCTCTTGAGAGGGTACTAGTTTTGATTTCTTTTCATTTACTGTGTACCCTAGGCAAATTAGTAATCTTTTTACAAATGCCAGATGCTGTAGTAGAATATCTTTGTCCTTTGCTTGAATAAGGCAGTCGTCCAAATAGGGATATATTTGAATTCCTTTGTCTGCAAAATGCAATTACTGGTGCCAGGTATTTTGTGAAGACCCTGAGCACAGTAGATAAGCCAAAGGGCAGTGCAGAGAATTGGTAGTGCAGTGAGCCAGCTATGAATCTGAGGTATCTTCTGCAAGACTGACTGATTGGGACATGCAGGTATGCCTCTGAGGTCCAAAGTTACAAGGCAAGCCTTCTTGTCCAGCATGGGCAGAAGCTGTTGCAGAGTCAACATTTTGAATTTTGGGACGTCCAGAAAAGTATTTAGAGGCCAGTGCTTGCATGGGCTAAAAGGAAGTCTCTGTGTTCACCAGTGGCAGTGGTTAACACTGAGCAACCTGCCTGTCCCTGTAGGAGTGGTTACTGCCTAGAAGCTGTAGTTGTATTGGCCATTTTGGATCAATTCCAAACTCCTTGATCTCTCACAGCCAAGTGACGTCTACAGGCATTTCTGCAGTTACCTCCTACTGCTCCTCTAGGCGTCAAATATTACTTGTTCATATTTGCATTAATAATTCCAAAACCATGCTACATACAAGGTATCAGAATATTTTATCTTGAAACATATATGATGGAAACACAACTGTGTTGATATATGACCTCTGTCAATAAGTATTTGTTAGAACTGTAAGGTGATAACTTCATAACTTCATTTTTTAAAGGCTGAAGCCACACCCACTGGGAGTTAAAGGTATACACTCAAAAGAACTCTACTGGAGGGAATGAGTTAAAACCCCGCAACTCTCTTTTTGCGCGGTCTTGTGCACAGAGCAACGTCGGGCAGCGCCACTTAAACAGGTTTAAACTATTCCCGGCTCCACAAAGTCTGCTCTTTACTTTTTCCCCTTAGAACTGCTCTAAATCTCAGAATAAGCACTCTATTTTCATTCTAAAGCCCTGCACTTGACCGTACAAGTAATCTCATAGATAAACACTAATAAACTTAAGCACTACATCCTCTTATACTCCTTTTAAGCACTTGCTCCCTATTGGTTCTTTCTAATCAGTCAATTAGCTCCCTATATTATTCAGGCATGTCCAAAGGTCAGTTTCGGGTTTACTCTCCAGTCCAGCTGGTGAATCTGGGAATCTTGAGGCAATGTTACAACTACCTTATGTATACAGACCACCCTCTCCTCCTAACAAGCTCAAATATATGTGAGAGATGCAACTATATAGCCAAACTGGAGGCTAAGCTCTCTCAACCCAGCACAGCTTGTCAGGAGGAGAAGGTAACCACACACACCACAAATCCAGTCTCACATAGACCTATCGCATCAGCAAACCAAACACAAACACACAAAAACATACTCGGAGGCTCAAAATAAAAATCTGCCTAAGCAGCAGAGACCTCCAAAGCAGACATCCAAGCAACCCCTACCACGAAAACAATACCCACATAGCTCACAAAGTCAGTGTGCCACACAGTCACAGCCCTTAAGGCTAAACAACACACCTAATACACTTGTAATAGGTGACTCTATTGTCAAACACACTGACGTCCCACTCACCAGGCTGAACAAGGAGAAGGTCACTGTAAGCTGCCTGTCGGGTGCCAGGATCCACCACATAACACAAGCACTCAGGTCACTCCAAAGCAAGTACAAATATGACTCCGTCATTGCCCATGCTGGTGTGAATGACCTGAGATGTACCTCCCTGGACTACATGAAAAAAGACAGAGGAGCTCTTTGATCATGTAGCCCAGGCTGGTAAGAGCCTGACCTTGAGTAGCATCTTACCCTCACCAAGAATGATGCCACAGTATAAAGACAAAATTATCAATTTTAACAACTGGCTAAAGTATTGGTGTCATTCAAAGGGGATCCAGTGTCTGTCAGCCTGGATTGACATGCTTGACAAGCCACGTTGCTTCGCTGGGGACGGCTTGCACCTGTCACCCCTGGGTTTTCGAATACTGGCAAAGGCTCTTGCCTCCCCCGTAGTGCCTTTTTTAGGCAAAGCTCAGAAGACAAACCCACCTCCATAGACAACACAAAGAAAAATAAACTAAGGGTAATGCTGCTCAACACCAGAAGTCTAAACCTCAAGATGCACTCACTCGAGACTCTCCTCAGTATGGAGAATATCGATATCTGTGCAGTAAAAGAAACCTGGTTCAAGGCTCCCGAGAGCACCCCAGCACTAACAGGCTATACCATGCTTTCTGGCCCCAAAACTCAGACCGAACCACAAAAGGAGGGGGAGTATCCATATTTATCAAAGATACCCACACCTCCAGGTTAGTGTCACTGCACGAAGCATCGGAGACCATCCATGTGCAACTAACAGCGGGCAAAACTGCCTTTCATTTTGTAGCCTGCTACAGACCACCCTCCCAAACACAGGAACCTCACTCGCCTTTCCTGAAAACACTGGAGAACATGAAGGTCTCTCCAAACACGATTATACTGGGTGACTTCAACTACCCAAACACTGATTGGGAAAAAGTACAGTTTTGTACCTACCATAAATGTAGATGTTCGAGTGCTCATACAGCTGCAGTCATAACAGATGGGTTATCCTGCCATCAGGCGGGTCCTCGGTTGGCCGAATTCCAAAGTCTAGGTCCGACGTCGGTTGTTGTCGCTTCTTCCCTGACGTCAGTGCGGCAGGGGTATAAAAGAGGCAGTCAACTCCATTTTCTTCAGTTTTTCTTGCCCTAGATGTCAGGTGCCCCCAGAAGGAAGGCAAACATAATGTTATGCAAAGATGCAATGCTGATAAATCAAAAACAGTAGTTGCAAGCAAATACACCATAAAAGAATACCCCAAAAAGGTTATATGAAAAGTGTTTGTCATAAGGCCTGTCCTAAGAGGGGATGGAGGGAGGGAAACCTGGACTGCAGCTGTATGAGCACTCGAACATCTACATTTTATGGTAGGTACAAAACTGTACTATGTTCATCGTGCATACAGCTGCAGTCATAACAGATGGGTAGAATCCCAAAGCTAAGTAAGGGTGGTAGGCACTAAGTGAAACTAGGAGGGGCTAGGATGCCCTGCAGGACTGCTGTGGCAAAGCCCGCTCTAGATTTTGAGTATAGTGGGAGGTGACAGTGCTTGGAGAAAGTGTGCACTGAACTCCAGGTGGCTGCTTCCAAAATGTCCTTGGTAGGGACCCCCCTGAGGAAGGCTGCAGAGGTAGCTGTGGCTCTGGTGGAGTGGGATCTGATGCATGCAGGCACAGTTTTTCCAAGAAATGAGTAACAAAAGTGTATGCAGTGGGCTATCCATTTTGAAATTGTCTGTTTGCAAATAGCCTTTCCCTGAGCACCTACAGCATAGGACACAAAGAGTTGCTCAGATTTCCTGAATGGCTTTGTTCTGTCCAAGTAGTAACGAAGTTGTCTGTGGATAGTCTGATTCAAAGCTACAATGGATACTACCTTTGGCATAAAGGTAGGATTGGTTCGTAAGGAAACTCTGTCCTGATGGAAAATGATGAATGGTTGCACAGCCATGAGGGCCTGTAGCTCCGAAACCCTGCGTGCTGAGGTGATAGCCAGAAGAAAGGCTGTTTTCCATGACAAGTACTGTTAACTCTGTTGAAGAAGCTGGCTCGAAGGGAGGAAGGGTCAGCTTTTCCAATACGTAGTTGAGGTCCCAAGCAGGGACTGGTGGTTTCCTTGGGGGTTTTAAATTCTTTGCCCCTCTGAGGAACTGCCTTAAGAGAGGGTGAGAGAATAATGGAGGATCTGTGTTGTATTGTGCAGAAATGGCTGAAGTGTGGATCTTGATGGAGGAGAAGGAAAGTCCATTGTTTAACATCTCAGCTAGGTACTGTAAAATTTGAGGTATATTTATTACCCAAGGATTCTGTCCTTTTTCTTGATTCCAGGCAGAAAATCATTTCCATTTGGCGGAGTAAGCCTTTCTAGTAGAAGGTCTTCTGGCCTCCAAGATGACATCCTGCACCTCCTTGGAGAGGAGAAACTGTTGGGAAATCAAGGAATTCTCCATGCAGCTAGATTTAGAGTTTTGAGATGGCTGTGTAGGGTTTTGTAGTTGGGCTGGGAGAACAGAAGAGGGACTAGAGGTAGGATCCATGGTGGGGAATGTGTCAGGCTCCTCAGGAGCGGATACCAGTGTTGTCTTGGCCAGTCTGGAGCGATGAGAATCATTTTCGGCCTCTCTGCTCTGGCTTTTAATAGAACTTTGGGCAGCAGAGGAAGAGGCGGGAAGGCATAGACTGTCAGTGTTGCCCAATTGAAGGAAAGTGCGTCCACTTTCCAGACCTGTGGATGATAGGTCCTTGAACAAAATTTTTTCAACTGGCAATTTCTGTAGGTAGCAAAGAGATCTATGTCTGGCTGTCCCCATGCCTGAGTTATCTTTGTGAAAAGTTGAGGATGCAACTTCCATTCATGTGGATTTGTCAGATTTCTGCTTAGGTTGTCTGCCAGTGCGTTTTCCTTCCCTGGGAGGAATTGTGCCTGCAGTTGAATTTTCAATTCCAGTGCTGTGTTCCACAGGGTCATGGCTTGCCTGCACAGGGGGTATGAATGAGTTCCTCCCTGTTTCTTTATGTACCACATTATTGTGGTTTTTTCTGTCCTTATCAATAGCTGGCCTGGATGCAGTAGGTCTTTGAAGGTCATAATAGCCTTTTGCACGGCTAGCATTTCCTTTTGGTTGATGTGAAGGTGCTTCTCTTTTCGGGTCCATTTTCCCTGAATGCACTGATCTGTCATGTGTGCTCCCCAGGCGTAGTCTGAGGCGTCTGTTGCGATTATTTGAGTTGCTTGAGGTACACAGAAAGGAAGACCTGTGTTTCTTTGGCAAGCTTGAGTCCACCACAAAAATTCCTTTTGAAGGCATGGAATGAGTGGGATAATTGTTTCCAAGCTGTGGCTGTGTTGAGACCATAAGTTTTTCAGGTACCATTGAAGTTTCCTCATATGCAGCTTTGCACATGGGATTAGTAGGATGCAAGAGGCCATGAATCCCAGAGCCTGCAGGATTTTCCTTGCAGTTAGCCTGGTGTAAGTTGCCATTTTTCTGAAGTATTGAGACAGTTGCCCTTGCTTATCTGGCGTGAGGTAGGACATCTGGGTGGTTGTATCCAAGCTGGCACCCAGGAAAATTATTTGTTGAGAGGATACTAGTTTTGATTTCTTTTTGTTGACTGTGTATCCCAGGAAGTTCAACAGTTTTATTACAAACGCCAGGTGCTGCAGTAGTATGTCCTTGCTGTCCGCTTGGATCAGGCAGTCGTCCAGATATGGGTAGATTTGTATCCCTTGTAGTCTGCAGAAGGCGATTACTGATGCCAGGCATTTCGTAAACACTCTGGGCGCAGTAGATAAGCCAAAGGGCAATGCAGAGAATTGGTAATGGGTTGAACCTGCAGGAAATCTGAGGTATCTTCGGCAATCTTGTCTGATAGGGACATGCAGGTATGCCTCCTTGAGGTCCAATGTTACCAGCCAAGACTCCTTGCCCAGCATGGGAAGAAACTGCTGTAATGTGAGCATCTTGAATTTTGGCACCTGGCATTTTAAAATGTTTTTTATGGTTAGTCATTTTTATTTAAGTGCATATGTTATTGCAAACATTTCTTTTTTTGAGTTGATATAATGACTAACTTTTTTAACACCCAACTCTAAAGCACCACACCTTAGTACTAGATTTACTAATTAATTAATTGTATAATTGCCAGGCTATTTAATGGAGGTTACTGCACACTGCAATTTGTTTTCACTTGATAAAGCTCAGGATTGCCTGAGCGAAAGCGCTTGTGTGATTTTATCTGTGACTTTTGGAATACTTCAGAAATAAAAATACAGCCTTGTGGACTTTAGCAGAGTTCCGGTTCCTTTCTTCAAGGTCGTGGATTATTCTTTGCTTGTCTTTGGTTTTTTGTGCATTACTTCACCTGTAGATATGTGTTTAGGATGGATAGGTCTAAGATAGGTCTCCAATCTTTGTCTTTCCTCGGTACCAGGAATAGTCTGGAATAAAACCCTTGACCTTGTTCTGTTGCAGGTACCTCTTGAATTCCTTTCATGTCCATGAGAGCTGAAACTTGTTTTTGTGCCTCTGCCCTTTGATTTTGTGGCAGGTTTGGCATGCCTCTCATTTTTGGAAGGGTGTGAAAGTGAAACCTGTAGCCTCTGTCTATAATGTCCAGAATCCATTTGTCTTTTGTAACAATATGCCAATTTTTTGAGAATAATGTCAGTTTTCCGCCCAAAGGTGCTGCCATTAAAGCTTTGCTTGGCAGGTGTAGGGGGAGGTCATTGTGTCTGTTTTCTAAAAGACTGTGATCTATCTTCTCCACCTCTTGGGGTTGGTGCTTGCCACTGTCTGGCTCTGAAAGATCCTTGAGGTTGCCCTCTGCCCCTTGGGCACCTGTATCTGCCCCTTTGAGGTCTGTCCGTGGCTGGAAAGGACCAATTTTTTGAAGGCCAGTTTCTGCTGAAACGTGGAGGCTGTACCTGCAGAAAATCTTTCACTGTTTGCATTGATTTCGCTTTTTCCTCCATTTTCTTTAGCACCTCCTCAGCTTTAACACCAAACAATACATCTTTCTGAAGAGGTGCATCTAATAATTTAGCTTTGACATGATCTGGTAAGGTTTGCTCTTTGAGCCAAGCATGCCTACGTATAACAGACCCTGTAACAGCAGCTCTACATGAGGCCTCTAAAGCATCAAATCCACACTGCAAGGTATGTTTACCCACTTGCTCTGCACCATGCAACAAATCCTGCAACTCTTTTAAATCTGGTTGTTCTGGTTGTGTCATCTTGCTTTTCAGCTGAGATATCAAAAAAGTACAGTTGTGTACCTACCATAAATGTAGATGCCCGAGAGGCATGCATCTGCAGTCCTAACAAATGGGTTGTCCTGCCTCAGGCAGCCCTTCGGTCGGCCGGATTCCAAAGTCTGGGTCTGGCCTCGGCTGATGTCGCACTTCACCCGACGTCACTGCTGCTGTCAATTGGGTATAAAGGCATCAGCCGACGCCATTTTCCTCAGTGTTTCTTGCCCCAGATGCCAGGTGCCCTCTAGGAAGGCTAAATTTGGATAAATGCAAATGATTCCAAACAGTAGAGAGCACACAAGAAATAAAAATGTATGTACATATATACAAACAAATACACCATAATAGATTCCCCCAGCTAGCTACAAGATGGGCAAATACCCTAGGAGTACCACAGAGGGGAAGGAGGGTGGGTAATCCTGACTGCAGATGCATGCCTCTCGGACATCTACATTTATGGTAGGTACAAAACTGTACTATGTCCTTCAAGGATGCATCTGCAGTCCTAACAAATGGGTAGAATACCATAGCCAATCTGGGGGAGGAGGCACTAAGAAGATTATGGTGTAGTTAAGATCCCTTGCAAAACAGCAGTGGCAAAACCTGCTCGGGATCTGGAGTATAAAGGCAGATTATAATGCTTGGCAAATGTATGCACGGAGCTCCAAGTAGCAGCCTCTAAAATGTCTTTGGTAGCCACTCCTCGTAAGAAAGCTGTAGTAGTGGCTGTAGCCCTTGTGGAGTGAGGTCTGATGTTTTCTGGAGTTGTCTTCCCATGAAAGGAGTAACAAAATCTAATGCAATTTCCTATCCATTTTGAGATTGTCTGTTTTGAAATTGCTTTTCCTTCCATTCCTGCTGCATATGCTACCAGAAGCTGGTCAGTTTTTCTATTGTTCTTGGTTCTGTCCAGGTAGTAGCGCAATTGCCTGTGTACATCCAAGGTGTGCAGTAGTCTTTCCCCCCTGTTCTGTGGGTTGGGGAAGAATGTTGGTAGGTGGACTGCTTGGTTCAATGATACCCTGGAGACCACCTTTGGCATAAAAGTAGGGTTAGTTCTCAAGGACACACTATCCTGATGGAAGATAAGGAAGGGCTGTACTGCCATTAATGCCTGTAATTCAGAAACCCTTCTTGCTGAAGTGATTGCAAGCAGGAAAGCAGTTTTCCAAGATAAGAACTGTAATTCTGCTGTTGCTGCTGGTTCAAAAGGGGGAAGTGTTAACTTTTCCAGCACAAAGTTCAGGTCCCATGTAGGCAGAGGTGGCTTTCTTGGAGGCTTTACATTTTTAATTCCTCTCAGAAACTGCCTGAGTAGAGGATGAGAGAAGACTGGAGGATCCATGTTGTATTCTGCTGAAATTGCTGATGCATGAATCTTGATGGAGGAGTAAGACAGGCCATTGTGGAAAAGTTCTGCTAAATATTCCAGGATGTTAGCTATGTTTGCCAATGATATATTTTCTCCTTTTGCTGCACTCCAAATGAGGTATCTTTTCCATTTTGCTGAGTAAGTCTTCCTTGTGGAGGGTCTGCGAGCCTCCAGGATAATGTCTTTAACCCTCTGAGATAAATTTGGGTTATTTTGTTTCATGTAAGATTCCAAGCAGCTAGCTGCAGTGTTTTCAAGTTTGGATGCAGGATCTTGAAGTTGTTCTGTGTTAGCAGCAGAGGAACTAGAGGTAGAGGCCATGCGTGTGTCCGAGACATATTTCTCAGAAGCGGGTACCAATGCTGCCTCAGCCAGTCTGGAGCTATCAGTATGATCCTTGGGTGATCTTCTTTGATCTTCAGTAGCACTTTGTGCATCAAAGGTAGAGGTGGGAATGCATATGCTGTTAGGTTTTCCCAACTGAAGGATAGGGAGTCCACCTTCCAAGCAAGTGGGTGGTATGTCCTTGTGCAGAATTTTCTCAATTGGTGGTTGTGTGGGGATGCGAACAGGTCTATTTCTGGTAGCCCCCATTTCTCTGTAATGGTTTTGAAGATGTCCGGATGCAGCATCCATTCGTGGGCATCTGTGGTAGTTCTGCTTAATGTGTCTGCTAATATATTTTCTTTTCCTGGCACAAATAAGGCCTGGAGCTGAATGTTGAGGTTCAGGGCCACATTCCACAGGTCCATTGCCATCCGGCATAGAGGGTATGAATGTGTGCCTCCCTGCTTGTTGATATACCACATAACTGTGGTGTTGTCCGTCCTTATCAGCAAATGACCCTGTTGAAGAAAAGGTCTGAATGTCTGAATTGCCTGTTTCACTGCCAGCATTTCTTTTTGATTTATGTTTAGGTTCAGCTGGTCCTGTGTCCATAGGCCTTGTATACACTTGTCTGCCATGTGTGCCCCCCAACCGAGGTCTGAGGCGTCCGTGGTGATAGTCTGGCTTGGGTGAGGGCTGTGGAAAGGCAGTCCTTTGTTCAACTGACAGGCCTGAGCCCACCACAGGAATTCTTGCTTCAGGCATGGAATTATTGGAATTTGGGTTTCTAGGCTGTGCTTGTGCTGAGACCATAAATTCCGTAGGTACCACTGCAACTTCCTCATATGCAGTCTGGCATGTGGGATCAATATTATGCAGGATGCCATGTAACCCAGAGCTTGCAGGATTTTCCTTGCTGTAAGCTGGTTCTGCGTTGTTAATGCCTTGAAATAGAGTGGTAGTAGTTTTTGCTTTTCTGCTGTGAGAAATGCCATCTGATTTGATGTGTCCAGTTCTGCACCGAAGAATGTAATCCTTTGGGATGGTACCAGCCTTGACTTTTTTATGTTGACTGTGTATCCCAAGGCCTGCAGTAGGTGAATAACCTTTTCCAAATCTTTTGTTAATTTGATCTTGTTGTCCGCTTGTATCAGGCAGTCGTCCAGGTATGGATAAATTTGAATTCCCTGAAGCCTGCAATGAGCAATTACTGATGCCAGGCATTTCGTGAATACTCTGGGCGCAGTAGATAAGCCAAAGGGCAATGCTGAGAATTGATAATGCTCTGATCCTGCAAGAAATCTGAGGTATCTTCTGCAATCTGGTCGAATAGGGACGTGCAGGTATGCCTCCTTGAGATCTAGAGTCACCAGCCAAGCCTCCTTGCCCAGCATGGGAAGAAGGTGCTGTAGGGTCAGCATTTTGAATTTTGGAACAATGAGATATGTGTTGAGAGCGGACAGGTCGAGAATAGGCCTCCATTGGTTTTCTTTTCTTGGCACCAGGAAAAGTCTGGAATAAAATCCTTGTCCTTGTTCCATAGCCGGTACCTTTTCTATAGCTCTCATCCTTAGTAAGTGGTTGATTTGTCCTAGAGCGTTTGCCTTTTGGTTTGGTGGTAGGTTTGGCATTCCTCTCTTCCTTGGTAGAGTATGGAAGTGAAACCTGTAACCTTTGTCTATTGTCTGTAAAATCCATTTGTCTCCTGTAATGTAATGCCAGTTTACTGAAAATAAGGCTAGCTTTCCGCCTAAGGGTGCTTCCAGTTGTTCCCTGGTAGGCGGTATCAGAGCCAAGTCACTGTGACTGTCCTGTGGAAGTGGTAGTAACTGGATCTGCGGCAGTACTTCTCAGGTTGTTAGGCTGCCACTGACGTCCCCTGTAGGCACCTCTGGATTGACCTCTGCCTCTTGAGTGCCTATTTCTGCCTATCTGTGCTCTGATGTCTGGAAAGGACCAATTCTTCGAAGGCCAATTTCTACTAAACCTAGGAGGCTGGACCTTTAAGAAGTCCTTGACTGTTTGGACAGATTTTGCTTTTTCCTCCACCTTCTTTAACACTTGCTGTGCAGGGGAGCCAAACAAACTGAGTTTCTCCATGGGAGCATCTAGGAGCTTTGACTTTACATGGTCTGGTAAGGATTGCTCTTTTAACCATGCATGCCTTCTGATCACTGTACCAGTCATAGCTGATCTAAAGGAAGCCTCCAGTGCATCATAGCCGCATTTTAAGGAATGATTACTGACCTGCTGAGTGTTATGTACCAAATCCTGAAGGGACTTACGGTCTATAGGTTCAGGAGAGGATAGTTTTTTATTTAACTGATCTAACAAAAATTCCTGATACTGAATCATGTGGAATTGACAGTTTAAAGCCCTAGCCAAAAGAGTAGCAGAAGTATAAACTTTTTTACCCCATCTCTCTAATGCTCTAGATTCTCTCTCAGAGGGGAGGGGGTTTTTGGCAGTTGCTACAGCTTTGGGGCCTTGAGATATAGTTTCAGGATCTGCAATAGGAGCCTTATACAGGTGATAATGTGTGTCCGGGACCCTGTAGTATCTGTCGGGCTTAGCAGGGGCCGGAGGAAGAGAGTCAGGGGCAGTACAAGCATCATTGAATGCATCATCCACAACTGTTAGAACTGGAGGAATGGCTAAAGGCCTATGCTGTGGCAAATGCAAAAAGGTCCTGAGCAGTTTCCTAGAATCTGAAAAATCCTGGCCCTGCCATTGAAATTGTTCCCTCATAGCATGCAAGGTTTCCCCAAAAGAAAATTCCTCAGGAGGAGAGGCAGAAGGAATGGAGTCTTCTGCGTCAGAATCCTCATACGGAGAATAAGGGCCCTCTGGAGGATTTGAGTTTTCTGAATCATCAGAAGAATAATCCGTAGAAACTGGTTCAGGGGGCTCTGCTCTAGGCCTCTTCTCTGGAGGGGGATGTGAGGCCCTGTCAGGGTGAGGTTGGGATCCCCTGATCAAAGAAATGAGATCCTCTGCCAGGCTAAGCATTTGGGAACTAGAGCTAGGCCTGTGTGAGGGGGTTTTAGAAAGCAAGGCCTTAGAAGATTTAGCTGCTTTAGCCCTAGAGAAAGCCTTGATAGACATGGATGCAGGGGGCCTAGCAGCTCCATGTGCAGGAGTGGATATGTCTAAAGGAATAGTATCTGATAAATCCTGGGTTCCTGCTACAGCAGGAGAAATTTCAGTAGCAGATTCAGCCAAGCTGTGTGAGGCCTCGGCTGCGGGAGGAATGCTCTCGGCCGAAGGAAGAACCGAGGACTCGGTTTCAGCCGAAACCGAGACACTCGCGGTTGGCTTAACCGTGGTTTCGGCCGAAACCGCGGACCGCGAGTGTCGGTCCTTTTCCTTACGCTTTTTAGCTAACTGTGAAGTCGGAGTCTCCGACGGCATTTTGTAAGCAAAAGTGAGACCAAAAAACTCCTCCGCAAACTCCGACCGACGTCCAAGTGTCCGTCGGTTGAAGGAAGCACAGGCTAGACAAGCTGCTACGTCGTGGTCTGGGTCTAAGCAAGGAAGGCAGTAAGAGTGGAAATCCTTATGAGGTATTTGTTTCCCACAAGTTAAACAATTATTTACATTTTCTGACATCGGCTGAGGCAAGAAAGAGTCCCCAACGGGGTACTTAGCTTTTTAGAAGTCTTCGGTAGTAGAAATCTCTGGATCTGACCGACACTTGCGAACAGCTTCTGCTTCGGGCACCACGCGGCAAGAAAGACTGAGGAAAATGGCGTTGGCTGATGCCTTTATACCTAATTGACAGCAGCAGTGATGTCGGGTGAAGTGCGACATCAGCCGAGGCCAGACCCAGACTTTGGAATCCGGCCGACCGAAGGGCTGCCTGAAGCAGGACAACCCATTTGTTAGGACTGCAGATGCATCCTTGAAGGACATCTGTTGATACTTTAACATATGGAACTGACAGTTTAATGCCCTCATGGTTAAAGTGGCCGAGGTGTACACCTTTTTCCCCCCACCTTTCTAAAGCTCTGGAATCTCTCTCTGAAGGTAATGGATTTTTAGCAGTAGAGGCCTTAATTCCCTTGGGACCCTGTGAAATTGTTTCTGGGTCAGCAGTATGGCTTTTATATAGGAACTGGTGAGAATCAGGAACCCGGTAATACCTGGCTGGTTTAACAGGAGCTGGAGGCAAAGAATCAGGATTAAGGCTGGCTTCTGTGTACACATCATCCAACATATCTAAAACAGGAGGGATAGCCAGAGGCCTATGCTGGGGGAGCAGAATAAATTCCCTGAGCCTTTTCTTGGAATCTGAGTAATCTTGGCCTTCCCAGTGAAAGTGTTCCCTCAATGTATGCAGGGTTTCCCCAAAAGAGAAGTCCTCAGGGGGGAGACCGAGGGAATAGACTCCTCTGCATCAGAGTCTTCGAATGGAGAATAGGCATAATCCTGGTCCTCAGATAGTTCTGAGGTAATAGAAGCTTGATCTGAGGAAGGGTAGTCTTCCTCTAATCTGGGCCTTTTGTCAGAGGGGGGTTGAGAACCCCTGATAAGAGTAATCAAATCCTCAGCCATTTTAAGCATCCGTTTTTTAGGCATGGTGCCTTGAGAGGGGGTCTGGGGAACCTGTTTTTTTGTTTTCATGGCTGCTTTAGATTTAGTGAAGGCTTTAATAGAGAAGGAGGAAGGCCTGAAGACCCCTTGAGAAATGGCAGGCCTGTCTAAATTCTGAGTTTCCCCACCAGGAGTGGCGTCAGGATTTGTAGTAGGAATGGGGGCAGAGGAGCCTGCGCCTCGGGTACTGAAGACACCGGTAATGCATTGTCATCGGTACTCAGGGGCTGCGTAGGCACCTCGCTGAGTACCGGAGAACCGGTAGTCGGCCTTAGCGTGGTTTCAGTAGGTGGTGCAGACCTCGTATGTCAGTCCTTATCTTTGCGTTTTTTGCTCAAAACTGGAGTCGGAGTATCCGACGACATAATATAATTAAATTTTTTGCCAAAAAAGTGAAGGGCGAACTCCTCCCAACGCTTATTGAATCTAGCACAAAAATGGCAGGCCGAGACTTCGTGGTCTGGGCCTAAGCAAGGTATACAGAAAGAGTGGAAATCCTTATGCGGTATTTGCTTCCCACATGAAATGCAATTATTAACTTTGTCTGACATCGGTCTGAGGCAAGAAAAGTTTCAACGGGTACTTAGCTTTCAAGAAGACTTCAGCTGAAATACTTTCAGAATCTCAGGAGCTGGCCGACCGCACTTACTTAACTGCTTCTGCCGGCACCGCAGCAAGAAAGACTGAAGAAAATGGCGTCGGCTGCCTCTTTTATACCCCTGCCGCACTGACGTCAGGGAAGAAGTGACGACAACCGATGCCGGACCTAGACTTTGGAATTCGGCCAACCGAGGACCCGCCTGACGGCAGGATAACCCATCTGTTATGACTGCAGCTGTATGCACGATGAACATCTACTCGAGCCCAAAGTCCCTTGCCCAACGGTTCCTAGAATTTATAAACTCAAATGCTATGGAACAACTGGTCACCACTCCCACAAGAGGGGAAAACATATTGGATCTGGTCATCACCAACATGGGGTCTCTATGTTCCACACCAGAGGTATACCCCTCATCGGTAAGATCAGGCCATAAACTAATCTCACTGGACATCCATATTCTGTCCCCACCCATAGCCAAGGAAACCACAGTGAAGAACTTCTCAAAAGCAAACTTCACACTTCTCAAAACCGAGGTGGAATCCTTCAAAGTCCCAGGGCCAGTGGAAAATACGGCCCAAAATGCAGAATCCTTTACAAAAGCATTCTATGGACACCTACAGGAATGTATGGAGCATGCTATCCCAAATAAAACCAAGACTTACTCCTCCAAAGGCAGGAGACCTGTCTGGTGGACCCCGGCCATAAATAAGCTATACAACAGAAGGAGAAAGCTACTACATGATAGAGCAAAATCCCAAAAAGGGAAGGCGTCTCTGATCAGTACTAGCAAGAAACTATGATTCCTCATAAAATCATCTAAGGCCAGCTTCGAAAGAAAAATTGCACAAGACACTGAAGATCATCACAAGGCCTTCTTTAGTTATGACAGAAACCTGGGAGGCAACTCCCAGACATGCTCTGAGTTAGTGCAAAATGACAAAAAATACATTGAACCCACAGACATTGCCAACATCCTGGCAGAAAGGTTCAGTGGAAACTTCTCTCCCCCTTCCCCCACAAAAGAGCAAATGTCTAACCCAACAGAGTGTAGCCACCCTGAGATCACAGATGCACAGGTGAGAGTTGCCCTTTCCAAAGCAAAAAACACAGCATCAATGAGACCAGATGGTGTCCCGGGCTGCGTCTTACACTAGCTCCAAGAACTAAACTCTCATATAAAGTCGCTGTTCAATCTCAGCCTTACTACAGGATATGTACCCAAGGAATGGCTTACAGCAACAGTGGTCCCACTCCACAAAGGTGGTGCCACAACAGACCCCGGAAACTATCGCCCTATAAGCCTGACTAGCCTAGTCTGCAAAGCTATGGAGTGTATCATCATGGAAATCATAAACAAAGACATTGGGAACCTCCAGACACTGGATCCTACCCAATTTGGCTTTGTTAAGGGCAGATCTTGCCTCTTGAACCTGATCGACTTCTTTGAAACAGTTACCAAAGCCATAGATGAAGGGAAGGTAGTCCACACAGCCTACCAGGACCTCACAAAAGCCTTCGACACAATACCCCACTCGGGCATCATAAATAAGCTCACCAGCTTAAATATCAACCCCTACGTCACAAGATGGGTTGCAAACTGGCTCAGGGATAGAACCCACATGGTCGGAATAGCAGGTGCCATGTCAGACTCTAAACCAGTTACAAGTGGCATCCCACAAGGCTCAGTCCTGGGACCTCTCTTGTTCGGTATATATTTCTCAGAGGTACAGGCTAACACGGGTGGACTATGGCTGACCAAGTTCGCAGATGACTGAAAATTGGGTGCCGTAACCGACTCCCCGGCTGACACAAGCATCCTCCAAAAGGGTCTCACAGAGACGGATAACTGGTGACAGAGCCATGGCCTAAAGCTAAATGCCAAAAAGTGCATAGTCATCCCCTTTGGGAAAAACAAAGTGCCCACAAATTACCACATAGGTGGTAATCCATTAAGTACGGAAGAAGTAATTAGGGACTTGGGGACCCAAGTAGATAGCAATCTCTCCTATGACAATCACGTTGCCAAAGTGGTTAGAAAGACCTTCTATATGGCCCACCTTATCATGAAAGGATTCACATCTAGATCAAGAGAGGTCATTGTGCCCCTCTACTCATCACTTATCAGGCCCATAATTGAATACAATGCCCCATTTGGGATGTACTTTACCCGACACCTGCATCAACTGGAAAGACCCCAAAAGTACCTCACCAAGAGGATCAAGGGGCTCAAACAGATGCCCTATGCAGCTCGGCTAAAGAAACTCCAGCTCTACTCAGTTGCGTACCGCCTACTCAGAGGCGATCTGTGTCTGACGTATAAAGCCATGTCCAACCCAGAATTAATGGGCATGCTTCACCTCAGGAAATACAAATCCCTTAGAGCTACACACTCCAGGGACTTGAACCTCAGCACAGAAATAAATAGGACATGCTGGAGGGACAGATTCATATCCCAGAGGCTCCCCTCACTCTGGAACAAAATCCCAATCCATGTTAGGCAGAGCCCCTCACTGACCCTCTTCAAGAGAAATCTTGACGAGTGGATGTGAGATCGTAAGTTTACCCCTGGGATCTCTTCTGTGTCCCTGCTTGACATAGGTACAGTAAACTATCCTTAAAAGGGCTACCTTCTGTGACTTACTATACAGAGGCACAGTCAACTAATCTAAAAGGGTGGCGAAAGCCAAACACACTCTGGCTAGGCTTATAAATGCCCTAAGGCAGATAGCCTAGTATCAACCTATGAACCTATGAAGAATAGACAGGTCCAGATTTGGTCTCCAGGCTTTGTCCTTTCTTGGTACTAAGAAAAGTCTTGAGTAAAATCCTTGTTCCTGCTCTTGGTGTGGCACTGGCTGAATAGCCCCCATGTCCATGAGAGATGAAACTTGTTTTTGTGCCTCTTGCCATTGATTGTGTGGCAGGTCTGGCATGCCTTTTGACTTTGGAAGGGTGTGAAGTGGAACCTGTAACCCTGAGAGACTATATTTAAGACCCATTTGTCCTGGGTGATCTTGTGCCAGTTTTGTGAAAAAAGTGCTAGCTTTCCCCCTAAGGGTGCTGCCAAAAAATAAGTGCTTGGCATTGGCAGAGGGAAATCATTGGGACTGTTTTCTATAAGGCTGTGATTTGTCTTCTCCGCTTTTGGAGGTAGAAGCACCCCCATTGTTTGGGCCTGTATGAGCCCTGGGGCTGTTGCCTGCCTCTTGGGCGTCTGAATCTGCCTCTTTGTGGTCTGTCTGACGCTGGAAAGGACCAATTCTTAGAGGGCCAGTTCCTGCTAAATCTGGGTGGCTGTACCTGTAAAAAATCCTTTACTGTCTGCATAGATTTTGCCTTATCCTCTATTTTCTTTAACACCTCCCCTGCCTTAACACCAAACAAAGTATCATGCTGTAATGGAGCATCCAATAATTTTTCTTTAACATGATCAGGCAGATTATGTTCCTTTAACTAAGCATGCCTTCTAATAACAGAACCTGTAACTGCGGCCCTGCACGAGGCCTCCAGTGAATCACAGCCACATTGCAAAGTATGTTTTCCCACTTGTTCAGCTGCATGCAATAAATCCTGCAAATCTTTGTTCTCAGAACATTCAGTATTAGTCAACATTTTTTGTTTTAACAAAGACATTAAGTATTGCTGATATTTGAGCATATGAAACTGACAATTTAAAGCCCTTACAGCCAAGGTAGCAGAAGTGCAAACTTTTTCCCCCCATCTGTCCAAAGCCCTAGAATCTCTGTCTGAGGGGACAGGGTTTTTGGCAGAAGCAGCCTTGACCCCTTTGGGACCCTGTGAGATAGGATCTGGGTCAGCAGCAGGGTTTTTGTAAAGAAATTAGTCTGGGACCCTGTAGTATCTGTCCGGTTTAACAGGGGCAGGAGGTAAAGAGTCTGGAGACAGGCCGGACTCTGAAAAAACATCATCCACTATGTCTAGAACAGGGGGAATTGCAAGAGGTCTGTGCTGAGGAAGTAAAAGAAAGTCTCTAAGTCTTTTCTTAGAATCGGAATAATCCTGGCTTTCCCAATGGAAATGCTCCCTCATGGTATGCAGAGTTTCCCCAAAAGAATAGTCCTCAGGAGGAGAAGCTGAAGGAATAGAATCTTCAGCATCAGAATCCTCATAGGGAGGAACAGAATATCCCTGATCAGAGGAAAAGGAAACCTGATCGGAGGAATCATATTCAGTGTCTTGCCTAGGCCTCTTATCAGGAGGGGGATGGGAACCCCTGATCAAAGTAATTAGGTCTTCGGCCATTTTGAGCATCTGTTTTTTAGGCATAGAAGCCTGTCCTGGAGAATGCTGTACTGGTTTCCTTGTCTTTAAAACTGTTTTAGACTTTGTCTTGGAAGCTGAAGTAGGCTTTATATAAAGTTATATCTGAAGACACCCTCAGAAGCCGATGCCTGCTCAGCAGCTCCGGACCCATCTGAGGGATTAATTTCCGAAGGGCCAATACCTTGAGTATCCAGAGGCCCAGCTGTCTCCACATGGGAGTAGGAGGCGGCCTGTGGCTCTGAGGTAGTGGGAGTCAGGGACTGTGAAAGCGCATCACTGAGCACCGGCG
The DNA here is from genome assembly GCF_019279795.1 of Protopterus annectens. NCBI lineage: Eukaryota > Metazoa > Chordata > Ceratodontiformes > Protopteridae > Protopterus > Protopterus annectens. The sequence goes on from NC_056741.1 coordinate 533,162,661, forward strand.
AACCGGCGACTGGCCTAGAAGAGTCTTCGTCATCGGTTTTGGACCTCGGATGCTTGTCCTTGTCTTTATCCTTGCACTTTTTATGAATTCCAGTCGTCGGTTGTTCTGATGGCATTATGTAGTTAAACCTTCTGCCAAAATAATGAAAAGCAAAATCGTACCGACGCTTAATAGTGCGTTGGTTAAATCTAGCACAAAACCGACAACTAGCAACGTCGTGATCAGGGCCTAGGCAAGGAATACAGTAAGAGTAGAAATCCTTATGAGGTATTTGCTTCCCACAAGAAATACAATTGTTGACTTTTTCTGACATTGGTCTGGAGCAAGAAAAAAGTTTCCCCAACGGGGTACTTAGCTTTATTGAAGACTTCGGATCTGAAATTCGATTTCGAAAATCTCAGGAGTCAGCCGACCGGCACTTGCGAACTGCTTTTGCTTCGGGCACTGCGCGGCAAGAAAGACTGAAGAAAATGGCGTCGGCTGCATCTTTTATATCCCTGGCGCACTGACGTCAGGGAAGAGGCGACAGCAACTGACGCCGGACCAGGACTTTGGAATTCAGGCCGACTGCGGGTAGCCTGCCAGCAGGATAAACTACTCAGATCATTTTATTTTCAATGAGGAATAAGAAATATACAGAAAGTAGATATTTTTGGGGTGGGCAGGTCAAACATGAAACCAAAGAGGAGTTACAGGACCACTTCTGAATGATTACTGACTGAGTTTATTTAGGGAACAGGGAGTGTCTGTCAAAGAGCAACATGGGCATTTTATGTGACGGCTTCACCAAAGGTGGTACAACCTCTCAGAACGAGCACATTACACAGAGACAGTAAGGGTGTTTCATACAAAAGTATCTTATTACAAGTTCCTGAATTTTTGTTGTAAAATACCTGAGGAGAACTCACATAGAGTCTCTCTCTCAGATATAGCTAACAAATCCAGTGTTTCAAGAGGGTGTCTGCTGTCACTAAATTTCTTTTCTACATGATGATCACTTCTTCCATGGCAGGGTGAAACAAATATACAGAATACATGTTCACTACGGCCTTATTAAACCAAAAGCAAAAAATGATCGGCAAAGGCAACTTTTCTTTTACTGTATAAGAAAGTTTATGTAATTACAAACATGGTCTGTGCCGCATAAATCAGCATGGAGATGTACTAAAATCCTT